>NC_066623.1:99972837-100275941 GCF_025201925.1 Gopherus flavomarginatus | reverse complement strand
GGTCCATGCAGTACACCAGCAACTGCTTGTATCTGTGATTCATGTGTGTTCCACTCAGGAATGAAGGGAACTGTGTGATATAGTTGTCAACAGATAAGACCGCACTAGTTTTGACCCTGTGTATCTAGAATCTCCACTTTCAGAAACTTGGTTGAAGTAGCACGCACAAATGTACACCATAATTTTTCAAAATGCAAGGGAAACCTGATGTCCTAGAGGCCTGGGTCATTTGTCAACTCATTTGGCTTGACAAATGTTGGAAACTCATCATAGTCCATTGATTAATGATGACCTGCTTATAAGGTGGGGGAGGGGAAGGGTATTTAATCCTCTTGACTTCCTTTCTTTCTCGACACCCCTAGAATTGCTGGCAAGCTTGTTTAGATGATTCATCAAAAACATTACACATTGCTGGCTTTTAAATCAAGCCTTTGTATGTGGGAAATTGATTACCATTTCAGTAGCAATGTAAAGCACAACAGTCATCTGTGATGTAAAATGTACAATTGTAGATCTTCATTCCGGAGTCTGACTACCTAATGATATACTCTCCCATTGGGGAGGGGGTGTCAAACAGTGGATTTTGAAAATGGCTATTTAAAGAACTGTAAATGCCTCATGGAAAATTCTGAATAATTTTTTTTGGGAAATACTCTCCTTTATTTTACATTTTTTTGCCTTTCCCTCTTTTTTTTACCGTAAGAGACAGTAGCCCAAAACTTTAGATATTTGTTCCCCAGGAGCCCATCTACTCCTGCTGCTTTTTTAATCACTTGAAGTTATAATCCTATTTCTGACATCACAATTATCTCTGCAGTAACTAATTGTGATGTTGCATATAGGGGATTATGGCTTCAAGTGGGTAAAAAACTGGCTGAGCGAATGGGCTCTTAAAGTTAAACTCCCATGGACCTGCCCCTGGTGAAAATCATTATAGCTGCACTGATTTTGATTTAATTATTCAAATTTACACCAGCTGAGGAACTGGTGTCTTATTTTTATGCAAATATTTCTACCAATTAAAGCAAAACAAAATCCACCAGTAAGAAGTGAAAAACAGAAAATATATTATAAAGGTTGAACAATGTCTATAAATAGAATACCTGGTCAGCTGACTCCAGGACAAAGAGATGGGCCTTTTAGAAACTGTAAATACAGAATCCTAAGCACTTCCATCACATATTGTATATTTACATACAGGCCTACTTTTTAAAAACAGCCTCCTGGACCGGGCTTCTGGTTCTGATTGCACAGTTCTGATGGAACCTGCATTTTTTTCTCCTCTGTTTTTAGAAGCATTCAGGTAATTAGTTAATTGTGGGAACAAAAATAATGGTGCACTTAGTTCTGGACACTTTTTTGCCTGCAGTATTAAAGGCCAACCTGAGGAACAGCTATCTTGCTGGACTGAAGACTGCTGCAGTATCAGATTTTTTCCCTGTTGAAGTGAAATAACATTATTGTAGTACTAGAACTTCGTTGACAGCTTTGTAAGGTTTCCTTCCTAATCCAAGTAGCAGCCAGCCTTCTTTTGAGACATTCAGTTTTTATACATGGGTTCAGCTGTCAGTTGTGAGTTTTTCGAGACTTCTTATGTCAGAGAATGTGAGAAGGGGATATGGGCAGATGAGGATAGGTAGATTCTTGCTAGCATTCTTATCTAACTGCTCTAAAACTGTGGACAGCATTTCTGAGTAGTAAGAGGATTGTTAACCAGCTTTCAAAGTTTACAAGGTCAGCTGAGGTACTATGGCAGGACTTGTAGGTTCAGTAATTGATCTTGTATAACGTTAACCTGGATTGAAGACATTGATTTGATCACTCTCCTAATTTTTCTTGTTTAATTAGAGGTAGCTAGCAGCCTGAGCGTAAGAAAATATTATTAACGTAAATAAATATTGTCAAACCCATTTCCATAAAGTAGGTTTCCTTTTTTAAAAAAATGGTTATTGAGCAATTTAAATCTTTGAACACCTTTGTGGCTAACCGTACACTTCATAGAATCTACTTCTGCTGGGAGAGTTCGCATGTCTGCAAGACATGTGAAGAGTCTACCCCTGTATGAGACTGGGGACTACATATTCTATGTAGTTTCCCATTGTCATTTACTGACAGCAGTTTATGGGTATACCAGACCATCCTGTGGGCTCAGGAGGCACCATTTCTCCCTTTGCAGGTAGTAGTGATATGGAATGGCCAACCCCACCATTTCATTGCATTAGAGAAGGACTTTTTTTATATTGTGTTTCTGTCTCATATTTTTGCTTTGTTGCTTGAGGAGAGCCATGGAGGACTGTTGATCTGTTATCCTGTAGTGCATAATATACATCTCAGTGAGGGCTTCAAAGCCACAGTAGCACCAGAACTCCAAGGAGGGTGCCTGCACTTCATTGAACAGATTGACAGCTACAGCAGAGGCCTGAGGGATACTTTCATACTTCCTCTTAATTAATGAGTATGCATGCACTTAAGACAAGTTACAGTACCTGATGTAGCATGTTGACCTACAGCTCCCTCTAGCCAAGTAGCCTGTTTAAACTTATTTATTTCTAAATATAGCTTTTAAATGATAATGGGAAACTTCCCGATTGATTAGTTTGCTCCTGCTGCTTCCTTTTTCAGATGCTGAAGTTGAAATGATATTCCCTAATACTATTCTTAGGATGCTCATTAGATTTATTAAATTGACTGTACTGAAAGTTCTGGAACTGTTAAATATCCCACAAAGCTACAGAATTTAGAGATGGAAAAGTCCTGTTAGGTTATGTTGTCCTGTTAGTGGGCAATTGTTCTCCACAGTACATTGAATTTCCAGTCTAGTTTTAAATGTCCCAAGTAATGAGGCTTCTACCACATCCCTTGCGAGACTGTTCCAGTAGAGCTCACTGCCAGGAAGTTTTTCCTAATTTCCATCATGTTTTTTCCCATTCTTAATTTTATCCCTTTTATTCCTAGTTATATCCTCTTGTATCACCCTCCCTGACATTGACATTCTCAATTATTTGTGCTGTGTTTTGATGTCCTCTCTCACCTATCGTAAAATCAAGTTATACATTCTAATGCTTTGCATTTTTCATAATGTAATCAATCCCTTCAGTCCGCTAATGGTTTTTCTTGCTCTTTTTAGAATTCCTGCTAGGTGGATTAGAGTCATAGAACTGTTACCTCTGTGTTCCATGTTGTGATGACTTCGCATATTCAGCCTAAAATTGCACTGGCCTTTGCTGGTGCTGCCATACTGCATTACAGAGTCATGTATAATATTCTTTCTTCAATCATCCCTGGGTCTATTTTGAGATTATTGTTTTCTAGGTTCTCTCTCCCACGGAATATTTGTGTTTCTCATTGTTTTCCTCCGTAAGTATTTTTCTGAGATGAATATCATTTTCTGCCCATGTTATTTCCCACCCATATTTCTAACCCTTCTTGCCTTTTTCTCTTGTTTCCTTGGTGTCCTGGGAGTCCATCCAAGATTTCCTTTTTAGCATCATATGTGAGTTTCATTCATGTAATGTTTATTCTTCTTTTAGATCATTAATGCACATGCTAAATAAGATGGGACTCACCACCTCTTACCTCTTCTCCCTGAGGTTCTCCGCTTGTCCACCCAACTCAGCATATTGCTATGTATCATTTTCACATGTTGTAATGAGCTGTGTCCCTATGACAAGATTCATATCACACCAATATGAAACAAATTATGTGCATAAGATTTTACTTGTCTTTACTTGTACTGAGTGATTTATCAAAATCCAAATATGTAACCTCAACTGCACTTTGTTATTCTATTAATTTTGCAACATTACCAAAAAAACCCAGCAAAACAAAGTTAACTACTGTGTCAAAAATTGTTCCTTAAAACCATGCTACTTATTGATCATCCGAGTAGTTCTGTGATTTCGCTGTTTTTTAACCTAAGAATATTTGTTTGGACCATAATTGCTCGGATTATTATTCCTTCCTTTTTGAAATGTTGGTACCACATTTACTTATCGCAATAATTCCGATACCTCTCCAATTCTCCGTGAGTTTTTAGAAGTAATTGTTAGTATTTTGGAAAGCTTGTTAAATAATTCAATTAGAGTTTTGCCTGAATAAGGACTTGAGGTTGTGGCACATAACTCGAGGCCCAGTGAAATGATTGGGAGTCTTTCCTTTGAATTCAGTGGGCTTTACTGAGGTTTAACTCACAAGATTGGCAGTATGGAGATCTGGCAGTATTTCCTTTTTTCATTGACTTGTCTCATCTTTGGCAAGTCACTTAGAGACAGATAAGAAGCTGGTGTAAATCAATGTAGCGCCATTGAAGTCAGTGGAGGAACACTTATTACACCATCTGACAATCTAGCCTTTTAGTTCTGCATGCTTCAGCTTCCCCACCCGTAAAGTTGGGATAATAACTGCACATTTCAAAGGGCTGTGAAAGGCTTAATTCATTATTGTATGTAAAGTACTTAGAGGTCTTTGGATGAGGGATACTGTTGAAATTCAAAGTATTATTATTGTTAAATAATAAATTATTTAAAATATAGTGGTCCATAGAGAAAATAATGGTTTGTAGGCAGTGAAGTGGTTAATATGATTGCATCTCTTACAGGTTTCACCAGATACACTCACTCACTGTACAATGGATAATTGTTAGCTCTTGTTGTGCAGATGCTGTTGCAGATGGAGCCCTGTACCTGCATGCATAGCAAATGAATTAGACTGGCAATCCCCTTTATAAAGCATAAATATGTAATTTGTTCAGCTGTTGTAATTAAATATGTATGTGTGAAACAGCCACCATTCAGGTCATTAATGATGCGCCATGCCAAATTAGAGCTTACAGACAGTAATGTACATTGTTGTGCAATGAGGGAATTGCAAATAACATAGCTAAGCCTTTCCTAGTGAAGTGGTGGATTCAGTGGCTTTAAATGGAATATTTATATTTCTAGCATTTTGATGACTTCAGTCTATATTTGAATTGCTGCCCAATCAAAAACATACAAATTGGATGGAATGTTTATGTTGTTAGTTTTGTTTTATTACTGTTTGAAGATCTTAAAGTACCCTTTAGGTATATATGACCGGGTATAACATTTTGTAATCTTTTGATAACATACTGAATATGTTGTTATGATCATTCTTAAATGTATACTCAATAAAGAACTGGGAAGACCCTTTCTTTTGCTAATGCAGACAACTACCTTTTCAAACCACCTTGGACATTTTAAATTATGTAAGTGTATCTAGTTTCTGATCTTAGGACTTCAAACTGACCAATATTTTTTTTTCAATGTGATAAACAGTGTATTTATTGCCACATAGATCTGCTAGATAAAAATGCAGTTCTCAGAAACAATGAATGAAGCTGGCCAACATAACGCACAGTGGCTTAAAATCAGGATATCTTTCTCTTGTGTGTATATATATATATATTTGTTAATAGCTAGTAGAAGATAATTTTGCTTAAAAAATTGTAATATTATTTATTGAAAAAATAAAAGTTAACATGCTCATGTGCAGTGGACTTAATAAATTAAATTAAAGGTGACAATTTGCTTCACCTGAAATTATTCTTCCTGTATATGTTCCAGTCAGTTTGAAATAGATCAGGGTATTTTGTTTTGATGGTTGGTACTGAGTATACAAGAGCTAATCATCTTGACCTTTCTGACAAACAGGGCAACAGAAGGAAGCATCTCAGAGTTAATTCTGTCTTGTTGGCAGTGGGAACAGAACATTCCTCTGTGATCCTCTTTCACATGATTCACTTGGGCCTCCTGAAAGCCAGGCTTGATACTATTAGTTGGGCTTCTTAGGGCTAAAGTAGATAGACACTAGTGACATCACAGACCATTTGTGGTTTAGAGTGAGATTGGACAGGGCAAGCAGAGTTGTTAAGACTCATATTAAGGAAACAGAGTAGAAAATGGGATTAGACGATAGATTATTTGTGTGGTTTTACAGTGAATTTGAATTTGCAACTCTTAAACCTAGACTAAGAAAGGAATAGAAGATTAAAGATTTTTCAAGGTTAGGGCTATAACGAGTTATGTAACTTGCTGCATAAAATCTATTGTCATGTGTATGATGTAAAACAAATTGCAGACATTTCAATTACTTTTATATGTATTTTACTGAGAGCATTGGAAGTAACTATCTGTAGAACAATATCTTTATATTTTAGTTAAATTATTGTGTCATAACACTGAAGGTCTTTCTTTCTTTCTTTCTTTCTAAAATGAGACATATTTTTCCAAAGTATAGTTTTTTATTCAGTTACAGTAGAACGTATTTCAGTTACAGTATGAACGCAAAGTCAGATATGCGCGGCCCCTGCATATTCATTTAGTACATTTTAACACTGTGATTATTGGTGTTTTGGGAAGCTATTTTTGAGGACAACAACGATGATAATCTCAATCGCAGTTAGGCCTCCTGTAGGGTTTCACTGATTTTAACTGGAAAGCTCCTGTCAGTTGTGTTCATCCTATCTATAGCCATGTGTTCAGTGTTAACTTGTTCCACAGCATGGCTCCAGCAGCTTAGCAATACAGAGTTTTATGAAAGATTCGTTTTCTATTTTTTTTTCTTTCCTTCTCTGGGTCGTTATATGAATAGCTCAACCTGCTGATTCTTGGGTTGCATTATTTCCACCTCTTGTGAGGTTTTCGTTGCCCTAGAATGGCACAAATTTCTATAATGTTCTATTTTGGGGTAGGGGAGAAATGTTTAATGTTTGTATTGTTTATTAGAGTGTTACATCATCAATTAGTGGAGAATATTTTCAAACGTATTACATTCTGTTTCTGAGAAACAGTCCCATGTATGTCTGCTTTTCTATTTTGTCTTACCAGTGCTTAGAGGCAACTGGCTCTCTCAGTAAATAGCTGCTTCAGGGTTCTTTCTTTTAAAATCCAAGTTAACAGTTTAATTGCGGAAACAGAGTTTGGCAGAAAGAATGCGGACTTCTGGGTGGTTAAATCGCCAGTGGTGTATTATTGTTTTAACAAAGGGTTAATTTCCAAAGGGGTGTGGAAGGCTCTGGATGTTCAGTTTGGCACATTCAACTTTCCAGGACTGACAGGATAAATGGGTCAGAATTGGTTATAAAAGTATTAACTGTGGCAAAACTGTGTGTTAAATACATTAACCATTAATAAAAGGGTGGGAGCACCACAGTGGCAGCTGGCCAGGTACTTTATGATAAGCGTTTGCAGGACTGGGCCAATCAGACTTGATTGTTTGCTGGCAATTGCTTCTTTGGCCAACGCTGCAGTAAACACTTTCACTTGGATGTTGGTTTTCTGTTGTGTCTGGCAGCCACACAGGGCTGCTTGAACTTTAGCCAGAGGCAAATATTTATACATCAGAGCATGCAGTGTTCAACTGGTCAGGCCTGGGAGAACGAGTGACAGATCTGTGTGCTTTTTAGCCAAAGAGGATGTGTGTCCTTTTTAATTACATTTGTGACATGGTGAAGTGGGACCACATTTTGGGTCTTTTCTGCTTTAACTGTATATGCTGTGGCATAAACTTTTAAAACGTTTAAAAACATTGGCTGAAATGTATTTCTGCAAGGGGACAGCCTGATGTTAGTTCTGTTCCTTTAATTCCTCTTGGAAAGTTTACAGTTAATATTTTCCCTGGAACGTTGTCAAGCTTTTGACAGTGCCTGAGTGTATGCTGAACTGTGAAATTGAGACGCAGAGCAAGTTGTGAGAAATCTGTTTCTACTCAAATCTGTAAGGTTTATAAAAACTTCAGCGGGGGAGGGGGGGAGAAAGAACTGAGGCTGGGTCTCAGCTTGCTTCTCTTGGTGCGCTGCAAGTCCGCCATTTTAAGAATTCAGCAAAGGGCGAAGCTCTCAGCTCCTTACATGGCGGCTGTATTTACTGCAATTCCGGCCAATCGTACAGGCTGTGCCAAATCATGTGATATGCCACGAATGCACTTACAGCCATTTCCTTGTTCCTAAAAACTTTGTTACCTCTACAGATTACTTTACCTTGTTTTTGATGCCAAATGTTCTTTGCTGACTGTGTCTAGCAGACTGGCATTTGTCCATAAAGTTATTTTAGTAGGTAAAAAGTCTCTGAGCACTTGAGCTGTGTGCATTCTTTATGTAAAATGGATTTCCCTTCTTGGCCTCGATCCAAGAGTACAGAATACTCGCTGGGCGAGAAGAGAGCTTCTCTGCGGATGAACTGGTGGACTGACACACTCTAATTTTTTGGCTCCAGACCAAACAAGCTAGATTGATGCCAAAATTCAACAAAATAACACATTATTGTGTAATAGGAACAGTGCTCAAAATGAGCAAGAGCTCGCAGGGACTGAACACCAAGACTTTTTTTTTTTTTTTCTCTAAAGCAGAAGCTCAGAACTAGCACATTTAAAATACTGCTTCAGTGGAACAAGGAGTTAAATATAAGTGTGATGTAAAAAATCAAGGATAACGTATGATTAAAAACATAAAGGGGGAAGAGAAGAGGAAAGGGGTGAAAGATAAAGAGTTAAAATTACTTTTGTGAGACTTCCCTCAAACATGTTCCGTAGTGCTCAGTGCTGTTTTAACCCTCTGTGCTCTGCTCCAGAGCTCTGACCTATATTGAAGCATTAAACATCTCACCTGTTTTTTTTCATTTACCTTTGAGCACTTAAAAAAAAACCCATCAGAACAAGTTAAGTGCAATGCCTAGATTTGTATTCTGTTAAATAAGAGTTATTGGAGTGAATACACTTAGCACAGAAAATAGAACAGAGAACCCTTTCTATCATGTTGTGTCACTTAATTTGATGTTAAGTAAAGTGTGCATATGTTTAGAAGTATAATACTTCAATATGCACAATAATCAGGTTTTCCTCTTAAAATAAGTAGCTTTAACTATATTGTTATTAATTTTGCGCTTCAGTAGCAACTTTCATCATCGAATCTCAAAATACTTTTAAATAAATAAATAAATAAATAAATAAATAAATAAATAAGCAAGCAAGCAAGCAAGCAAGCAAGCAAGCAAGCTTCAAAACACTCCTTTGAGGATATAAGTGGTGTTTAAGGAATCACTGCATTCATCAGCGAAATGCAGATGTCTCCGGGGTTGAACATGGCAGCCCTTTTAACAGCGCATAACAACACAATAGGAAGTGAAAACTAACACATCCACTGGAAACTTCAGGGGGACTGTAGGTCTGCAGATTGTAATTGCATGAGTCGGAATTTGGCCAGACCGCTATTGTTAGCCCGGTTACTCTTACCAAAAATTACATGGGATTTTTAATGGCAACAGTTGGTCAGGACCCCCCTGGTTTTGCAGGACCTCCAGCAGCACAGCACCTGCTATCCCACTGGGCCATTTTCTAGTACTGACTCAGAATGGACAGTAAGTTGTGACCATAAGCAAAGAGGAAAATGGGCTGTACAAGAGATAATGCCTACCAGTTAACTTTGATGCAGTGGAGAACGTTGGATAATGAAAGGGTTTGCACTTGGTTGGAAAACATCCTTCCCTCCACCACACGTTTTTCCATCAACCTGTGGACAGCAGCATTTTCTATCCTGATTCCCCATCTCACTCATAAAAGGATGATAGCAGCCTGATTTCCACCACAATATCCAAACTGATCAGGGTCCGTTGTAAAATGCGCTGATTCTTATCTTCTAATTGCTCTCTCTAGATGTATCTCCTTCTCATCGATTGATGGATGTGTGTTCTTTTTTGCCTTCTACAAAAGACATTATTTTTTATTATTATTTTGTTAAGGAATTTTGCTGCCTGTTTGTTTACATTAGCAATCCATTTAGTGCCCACAGGCTGCAATCAGGGTTAAAGCCCTGTTATATTATTAACTATATCTTTCTATTGTACCTGCTCCAAAGAGGTTACAGCCTAAAATAAATCAAGAACAAACAAGCTGGTCAAAGTGTCCATTGCCTGGGGAAAAATAAACCTTATTTGAGAACTACTACAGTATTTAATTTTGAATTGTTGAGCATTCTCAAATACAGAATAGAATATTGCAAAATAAATAATAAATAAAAAGTAATGAGATGAGGATTACTTCCATCCTGGTGTGCAGTGACATTAACCATTATATTAATTAGAGCCTGGGCTTTCCATGTGAAAACCAGATTTTTTCCCAGTACAAGTTTTTTATCTTTCTGGGGCCAACAACAAAAATCTTCTGTCAGTTTATTTAATTGAGGTTTTGTAGTTTTAATGATCTAAAACGACATAAAAAAAGTCAAGGCTTCTGCCAGTTTTTCAAGACCAGACAAGGGTATGATACAATGTTAAATATATATGTCTATATATGTGTGTCACAAAGAGTTGGGGAGTTTCAGAATAAGGTGTGCTCTTAGTATTTCAGCTCACTGTTATAATACTTACAGTTGCATCAAGCTGTTCTCCACTCATTACAGAAATTTTTAAAAATGTTATGGGGGAGCGAACTAATTTTAACATTTAAATCATTGAGTATGAAACCAATTCAAAATTATGGGGCTGAATTATGAATTGTGGTGTGGCTGCTTTGTGCTGTACTTGGAATCTAGCTGTAGATCCAGTGTATCTGACCCTGGGAGGATCCCTCCACTTAAGGGGGTCTTCGGTGGCACAGAGGGTCCTACGCCACTGTATTCATTGCTATCGGTGTTGAAGATGTGGTAGGGAATTCCTAAGCCACTCTATCCCTGGCTGCTGTTTCATGACTGAGGCCATTGGCATCTGGTGTAAATTATTCTGCCTTACACCAGGCAACCTGACTTACCCTGTGTGACTGGCTTGGCACATAGCTAGCCTAAGATTCAGTGAGCACAAAGGTAAGTTTTGTGTCAGCTTTTGCAACACGTCCCACCATGCTTTGTGTGCTCCTCAGATGTAACCAGGGATCTGGCCCACAGCATTCAACATACTTCGAAAGATAATTAAGCTATGAGATAAAACAGTAAATCATAGGAAGGGAGCCCACCATGAATCTGTCCAACAAGAGTGATATTCACAGTCTATGGACCGGGTAAAGACAATTAGAAGGAGTGGACTGAAGCCATCCTACTGTAGTGTATGGATCATTGGGCCTGATTTACATAAGTTTTACACAGGCGTAACACTGCTGACTTCAGTTGCACTACCTCTGGTTCACACAGAGGTGAGAGGAGAGTCAGCTTTGTTGTTGTGTTACTCTTCCGTTTTTTTATATGTTAACATGTTCTGGCTCTTTTTATTTTTACTTTATTTTAAGAATTGAAAATGAGCCCAGGTGCAGTTACAATAGCCGAAGCCAAACTAACAGTAATTCACTCTTAAAGAAGTGGCAGGATAAAGAATGTCATGTATATAAGCAAAAGATAACTGACATTAACACAGTAGGCAAGGTGATTACATACCACGCTATTGACTCTGTGTGATCATTATTGCTATTTGGAGGGTTGCTTTAATGGGTACCTGAAGGTTAAGTAATAGCTGTAGTAGGACAGTGAGAGAAACAGCGAGAGACGAGAAAAACCAGAGGAGACGATAGAAAGATGGATAGAAGGTTAAGAAAGAGGAAAGTGGATAAGTAGAGGTATGGACTTCTGGGGAGAAAGGTGATGTAGTTATGCCTTGGCAAGTGATATTTATGGGCTATATGATACCTTTGGTAGAAGCTCCCCAGAGAAAAAATAATACAGTACATCTAAGTGGTTATATCTTAAGACAATTTTTTTTATTTTTGTCAACAACCCAGTATGATAGAAATGTGTTAATATAAGTTTGTGAGCTTTAAAATAAAAACAAAAAAAAACAATCCTTTTTCTAAATCTCAAATAAATACCCTCTCTTCCACTTCCCCCACTTATGAGCAAAACTGCAGGTGTATTCTTACTTTACCCAAACACAAGTGTTTTAAATTAGCTCTATTCCAACTCACCTAAACTTCTTTCATTATTTGCAAAAGTTTCATTTGTTTTTACACTCAGAGTTAATGGGGCTGTACATGGGTATGACAGGATGGACTGGTGAATCTTATAGGGCTCTGATCCTGCAAAGACTTGTGCATGTGCTTATTTACACATTGTGAGGAGTCCCATTTCAGTGAAGTCTACGGGACTACTTACAGTGAATAAAGTTAAGCGTATGCCTAAGTCTTTACAGAATGAAGCCTTAGACTGTAAACTCTTTGGGACAGGGACTAACTTTCTGTTTGTGTGAACTACATGTAGTACCCTATGGGTACTAGTGCAATATAAATAATAATAATAAGAACAACTATATCTTGCACTCACTGATTAATGTTGGCTTTTCTTTGGAAATGTACTCATGACAGTATGTATCCCTGGGGGAATTCTGTGAAAAAAAAATTCTGCACCAACTATTTAAAAATTCTGTGCCAAAAATTAAAAATTCTGCATATTTTATTTGTCAAAATAACACAATATAATTATGCCAGTTTCAATTATTTTGATAATTTATTGAAACTACAATACAATGGGTGGAGAATGGGGAGCACTGGAGGAAATCCCCAAATCGCCTTTGTCTAATAGTAATGTAGCAGGTTTGATCCTTTATTTCTAGTTATTAGTCAACAAACATATGCAGCGATACGCTCAGTATTACATCATAGGCAACTGATGAGCAAGTAAGGGCTGAGGTATCATACTCACAGTTTATATTGGCTACTGACCATGTCCAGAAAGGTCAGTAGTAAACAGTTCATGGAGCACATTTTGATAGAAAAAAATTTCAGTTAAAAAATTTAAGTCAGTTCTACTCACTAAACCGCCATAAGCATTTATAAGGCCATGCTGTCATTTACAATATATCCCCTCTGGCAGTGTAAAGGAACCTTAAAACTTTTACACCTGTTTTATGCTGCTGGGGGAATTCAATGAGAATGGGAACAGTTCGCTAACAATGGGAACAACTAAGCAGGCGGGCTGCTACATTATGCGTTGCCTCTGGAGATAGACTGTCTCAATGCCTACCTCAAATACGCCAAAGCCCTGCCCCTCCACGCTGGGCATGCCACAATAGGGAGCAGAGTGACACAGTCTCTCTTGTTCTCTTGCTTGCATGCCCAACCCTACCCCCTGGTGGCGACTAACGTGTTCCCACATATGCATGCCCAGCCCTCTCTCCCACTGTGCAGATTTATATCTATGCTGTCTGCTCCGGGTGCCGGGGAGGAGCAAGTGATTGCTTTTGCAGCTTCCCTTTGCTTTCCCTCAGAAATCATTTCTCTGTGAGGAAGCAAAGAAATCTATGGACAACATGAATTCTACGCCCGCGCAATGGCGCAGAAGTCCCCCAGGAGTAATTATAATATCATGCCAGAGAATGTAGTTCAATTTCAAATTGTATTACCATATTTCCTAAACATATCAGGGTTACATTTTTCAAGGAAACAATTCTCTTCTTTATGTAGAGTGAGGAATAAAATCCTTATTTTAATATCCAGTTTTCCCGGCACTGGGGCTAACTATTTCATTTAAATTAATATCTACAAGAGAGACATTGCAAATTTAATATTAACAGACTATACTTTATACTATGGGGTTATCCACAAAATATGTGTTTGCAGTCCAAACTAGCTAATAGTTTTGCAACTGGTGAACATAAATTGTAATATCTATACTTCCCAGCTTGCACTAGTGTTGTCTGAAGTCTGGGATGACTGATGTTAATCTCCAACTTGTTTTGTGTCTTTCCAGAAATGAACTTGAAGTAGAATAAAATGTGATGTAAATCCATTCATATTTATATTAATAATAGAAAGCAATACACAAAGTGTATCCTATATAATAAGTTATTTAACATAACTTAAAAGTAGAGACATCCCTGTTATGAAAGAGAAAGAGTATTCAAATACATCAGCTGTTAATTGCATTGCTGGTCTTTGAGTTTTCAGCCTGGTGATGGTTGTATCTTAAATTCATCTTTATGAACTGAATGTGGAGTTTTAAAACATTACAAAAATTAGATGGAGATAATGGAACCATCCATCTTTCTTTTGGGAGTTTATAATGGTGCAAAATAATTTTTATTTCTAATGGGTCAATCTTCCAGTCCTTATTTACACTTTATTCAGACAAAACCTTTATTTCAGTACTCGGAATCTGCCATCGTAAAACAAGTAAGCATTGCAGAAGTTGATCCATTATTATTCTGTATTTAGGGCTAGCTATGCAAGCTTTACTCATGCAGGTGAGGACTTATATGAGTAGCCCCATTGAAGTCACAGGGGGAAATCTTGACCCATTGAAGTCAATGGGAGTTTTGCTACTGACTTCAAGAGATCCAGCATTTCACCCACTGCAACTGCTTATGAAATAAGATGCTACTCTGTGTGAGTGAGAGGATCAGAATTTGTCCTTTTGTTAGGGTAATGAAACCTCATAGCAACATATTGATTTGGAACCAAATCTCGTGTGTTACTGAGACTCTGCACAAGGGAGAGAGGGATGGATAGCTCAGTGGTTTGAGCATTGGTCTGCTAAACCCAGGCTTGCGAGTTCAGTCCTTGAGGAGGGCCACTTAGGGATCTGGGGCAAAAATCAGTACTTGGTCCTCCTAGTGAAGGCAGAGGGCTGGACTTGATGACCTTTCTACCTCTAGGAGATAGGTATATCTCCAATTATTATTATTATTTTATGCAACTTGCAGTCAGATCAATGGGAGTTGTAGGGACTAAGATCTGTTAGGATTGGGCCCTATATCAAACAAGAATCCAGGGAATAATTCATAGTGCAGTTGTTTGTTGAGTGTTTCTCTTGTACTGTAGTTTTAGCCATGGGCAGTGGATTTGTTTGAAAGCAAACAAAGACATACCAGTTGATTGGAGCATAATGCAAATAGATAGGATAAATGGGTAGATTAAGGATGGGTAAAATGAATGAAGAAACTGACTGAATAAAACACCTTATTGTGCCTGGAAGGCCAATCTAGCTCACATTTAATCCTGGAGGAATTCTAGTAGGATAAAATGTTACCTGCTTTGACTTTTTAAGCCTTACAGAATTGTTTTGGCATTTTATTTTTCATTCATTTTTGGTGTGTTGGTAACTTGATCTGTTAATCTGAACTACAGAAGTGTGGTTTACATTTCCTTTTCTTTCTTTTTTCTTTCTTTAATTTCTGCTAAGGATGGAGTAAAATACATGTTTAACTTGCAGTGGCAGTGACGTGGTTAACGTTGAGCCTCAGGTGGTTAGTGGGGGCATTCTTTATGTATGTATTTTGTTTAGAGTTATTTTGGGGGGTGGGGAGCAGGGGGTTGTGTTTGCCTGATGTTTATGAGGCAGGCAAAAATACTCTCACAAAACTGCAGCACTCACGCCAAGAGCCCAAGTAATTTCTTGCTCTACAAGACCACAAAATGAGTGGTTACGATGTGAGTAATCGTGTATTATTTGTAAGGACTGAAGCATGGAATATAGTTGTTGCTTTTAGCTTATCTCCTTCTTGACCTTCCCTATCACTCTTCCTTGTAGCTTCGGTAGACCTTAACACTCCTTCACCTGAAAGGGCAGCCAGGCAGGCTGCTTTAATGAAGGCAGTACCATATCAAGGAGGATTCTTGGCAGAACTCTTCCCAGCCAGCCTGACCTAGCACCTCAGCTACATTCTTGGCTTTGTCCAGCAACAGCTGAGAACCCTGGTCTGTTTCTGAATCCAGATGGTAATGCGTTGCCATATGTCAACAACACATGTCATCCTGATTAAATTTTTAACCACATCTATTCTGCTGTCCACATGATGAACCATTCTCAGCCCACTGCATGGCAGAGGCCTCTTTAGTAGTGATCCTACTCCTACTGTGGAAACGTGCTGCTGGTAGCTCAATACAACTGAAGGCATAACTCTTTCTTTCCACCAAGCTCATCACTTCAATGCTGAGCCTGAGTGGGACTTCTTGTCCCTAATGACACTGCTGAAAGAAATTGTTTCAGTTGACTCTGAGTAGTAGTTCTATGTTCTGGATCAGGAAATAAAAACACTTTTCAAAATTTCTTGTGAGAGCCTTTTGTCTTAACTTGTCTGAGACAAAATGTCCTGTCCAGCCTGCCTGAGGCTTGGAAGGAGAAAGAACGCTCTTCTAATGGGACACAACCTAGACAGCCTCTCACTCAGAGACTTACTCTTTTTTTGTTTTTTTCACTTCCTTCTCGATGTTCTCCATTAGTTGCAGAACGCAACACAATTTACAATGTTTTCAACACCTTTTATGGTGCACCTCTCCCCCAGTCCAAGCAAACTACCATCTTAGGCTCCTCACCCCAACAGCTAGACTTCATTGGGTATCTGACACAGGAGTTTTGTACTGACAAGGTTTTCTGCAGGTTTCCACCCAAGGGAGGATGTCTAAATCCTCCAAGACATGAATGTGTCACACTTAAGGTTTCAAGTAGGCTGTAAAGATCACACATTATTAGACACTCCAAATTATCATTTTGAGACTGAGATGCTGGGGAACGAAGATTATTACAGCTTCTTCTCCCTACCTGTGTGGTCCTACATACCATCTAAATTTCTGCCTCTCTGAGAAAAGCAAGATAGGTCGCAAATAAATATGACAGAAGTGAAAGGTTAGTTTGTTAACTAGCCCTGACTTCTTTTAAGCAGAGATGAGCCTAAGGACATGCAGGTCTTGGAAGGATCTGAGAGCCATAGAAAATTCCACCCCTTCACTCTGCCATTTGGACTACATTTTTGTGTTCTCAGTCTATTCAGGAGAGCATATGGAGTGTGAGAGTAACTGGCCCAGAGGCCGTAGGCACAGGGAAAATGGGTTTTCCTTGGCACCTGAACTTGCTTTATGGCTCTGAATACACTTTTCTGGTTGTTTCAGAAACTGTTCTGGTGCTGTCTCCAGGGGGAACCCAGACTGCCAGCAAAACAGAGGGCTGGTTTGTGTGATGAATCTGCTGAGCCATCATAGGTCAGCAGGGGGGGCAGTGTGATGAACCTGCTCGGTGTCAACTTGCTTTGGAGAGAGAGGTCAGGAGGAAGGGATGAGTTCTGTGCCATTGGGAGGCTGGTGGGTGAGGATGGAGCAGTGCAGAGTGCCTGGCGGCCGTTGGAGGAGTGTGGCTGTTGGAGACAGTTGGTAGAGTGCTTGTTGGCACCCAGCAGGTGCTGAGCCTATCGAGTCTAGTGCTTGGAGCCAGGCAGCACTTGCTTCCAAGCTCGTGCTACCCAGGGTATGTTAACCAGACAAGTAGAAGGGACTGGAGTACGTGGCACTCCTGCAAACCCACAGAGTGATACTTCCAGTGGAAGCAGGATTTCAGACCAGCATAAGTTGGAAAACGAAGTTTGCTTTTTAGTCACAATAGCCAGTTTCTTTATATAGCTAGGCAAATTATGCAAGAAGTATTTCTTTTTATTATTTGTAGAGCAGCCAGCACACAAAACTTCTGTTTTTCCCTTGTGCTTTCACACTGCTCCAGTCAGTCTGTAGAGCTGATCAAGTTGCTTGAAATGTGAAAGGAAAAACACCATCTGAACTTTGCTTTAAAAAAAATAACACTATCACAGCCTCTCTGATATACTGTATTCAAGCATCTGCACAGGGAAGATCATTTGGATCAATTTTTATGGATAGTCAGTTTTTCGAGGCCGTGCCAAAAGACATGCTCTTAATTCTGATTCAGTAACTGACTTCTTGTGCATACTGTGCCAACGCGCAGTAGAGAGATGCTATTTATTTAGCAGTGATTGCTGTGTAAACATTCTTTGTTTTACATATAGATGTATTACAGTATAGGGGTCAGATCCACAGCAGATGTAAATAGGTATAGCTCCACTGACTTCAGTAATACACACCATTTGACAGTCTGGCCCATTGTGTTTTTTTTTTTAGTGTGTATTGACCTGCAATATTAAAAAACTTGTCATTGGGGACCAATGATGTCGTCTAATGTAGTGCTGACTTTCATGTAGTATAGCTATTAATAACAATGAGGGGAAATTAAGAGTCCTAAGTATGACGTTTCTTATGCTTTTAAAGTCTATTCTGATCTTGCACATATTTTAAATATAACATTTAAATACCTTTTGTAGCGTTTGATGTTGAAGCACTATTTGTTGGAGTAATGAAGTCTTATCTCAGTTCTACTTCTGTCTCATAGTGGGGTCCCAGGGGACCTGCCTGTGCCTCAGTTTTCTCATCTGTTAAATGGATATAATGATATATAGAAACTAGTAAACTCTTCTTCTTCTTCTTCATTGTTGTCACTTCCCTATTTGGGGTCAGTAGTTTCTCCCAAAACTCATGACAGGCTCTTATGCAAGTTGGTCTCTCTAAGGTCGTCTGGTATCTGCTCCGTGTACTGAGTCTGTGTCCTACCCCTTGGTTGTTTTCCATCCACCGTCATTGCAAGGGCCATTCTACCAATGTAACTCTCAGGTCTCTGCTGGACATATCCATACCAATGTAGCCCAGTCTCTTTCAGTTTATCTTCAATTGGGGCAACCTAAATTAAGCCCTTCACAGCTTCATTTTGTTTTCTGTCACAGAGTAAGTAAAGTCTTAAGAAATATTTTTAAATGTCTTTCGATGACAGGTCACATTCTGTACTTGGATATATGGATCATTATTGAAAAGAAGAGAAATTGGAATCATTAGGGAAATGGCAAAGGGTAAAATATACTTAACTAAACATCAGTCGTGGGGGAATTTTTATTAGGAACTAGTATATGATGCTAGCCTCAGTTCACTGTTTGACCACACCTCTAGTAAATGTCGTGCCTTCTCCCAGGCCACGTCATGTATGGCTCATTCTTCCTGAGCTGGTGTGCAAGGCCCCTCACCTTCTGCTTATCCACATTCCTCACAATGACCAACCTCTGTTGGATGCCTACAAGTAACTTCAGCAGCATGGTTGTAGGAGAATTTGGGATTATCCATCTATCCGTCTATCTATGTATACATCTGCTCACCCTTCCACCCACCTGTTCTTATTAAGTGGATGAGGCCAGTCACCACCTTATCACCGTTATTGCTTCTTGTTCCTCTACCCTCCGTCTCGATGTTGTTAAGGCACTGGACTGGGGATATCTGGGTTCACTTTCTAGCTCTGCTATAGACTTCCTGTGTGACTTCAGGCAAGGCCCTTAATTCCCCACCTACAAAATGAAAAGAGTAACCCTACCCTTTCTCAGAGGAATGCTGAGAGGGTAAATTAATGAATTATTGTGTGATGCTCATATGCTACAGTGATGAAGGCGAGCTACAACCGGAGCAGTGCTTTCTTTTGTGTTCGTACATTCTTGGCATTACCAAATACAAAGTAATAATGATAATTAATAATAATAATAATAATGCAGGATTGCACTTAGAAAAGAACAATATGATTAGAAACAGCCAGCAAGGATTTATGAGAGGTCATTTGGCCTGGCAGACAAGGAGAAAGACAGTGGATGTTGTTTATTCCTTTCCTAAAATCATTTAGGGTAGGATTTAAAAAAAAAAAAATCACCTGAGAGACTTAGGTGTACAGGTCCCATTGATTTTCATTTTGTGCTAGGCACTAAACTCCCCACTTTACTGTATTGTACCCTTTCTGTTTGCACTTTGAACATTTATTAGCGGTGTCTCACATATTGCAGATTGTAGTTGGTTGGACAGAAAAGCTTCTCAGAAACAGTAAATGTTGAGTGGCTGCAAATGGCAATTTCATCTGAAAAGGAATAACTAATAAGACAGCAAGACCTCAGTTTTGTACCTCATTTATTAATAATAAGCCACAAAAACATATATAAATAATGTCCATTGTTTTTTTTAAACTCATGAATGCTTAGAAATTCAAAGTGAAGGCTAAGACAGCCTGTAGCTCACTCTGCAATGCTTATTTACAGCATACACAGTGTGCTATGTGAGATCACGCTATTTTGATACCCCGTGGTGTGCATCAGCACAAGGATTGCATTTTGTACAGGGCTTCTGCCTGAACTCTGAATTTCTTGAGTTTTGTGGGTTTAAAGTGCACGTTTATGATTTCGTTCTCTTTTTTGATTTTTTGTAGTAATAACAAATGCAATTAAATAGAGACAGAATGAGAGATGGGGTAGAACACTGACAAAGTGGATGTGAGATCACACAAGATAAAGGCTGCAAATTAAGAACTGGTCAGAATACATAATGTTTGACTCTGATTTATTAGATGCACAGCAGATTAACATGAAGGGGTAAAATTTCTGAACCCTGGCTAAGGGATAGCTACTCTGTTATTTGCTTAACAAAATGTTTTATATCTGCATATTTCTAATCCAGTGTGTTTTAGATTCATTACAGATAATTCTTTCAGCTGTTTCCTAGGTATCCTGTCACGCAAATGGATGAAACAATATAGCTAGCTCAGTGGAAAAAAAAATACAATAAAATGTGTGCACTGTATTTTTTGTGTTAGGACCTGATTCATCACTTCTGCTACTCTAGTTTTACACCAGTGTAACTCTCAAGTTAAAGTGGCATAACACTGAAGCAATTCAGTGGTGAATTAGGGCCTTAGTATCTATCATATGCCTAGGTTTTAAAAATGGTTAAGATAAAATTGTTCATTAAATAATCAATTTGAAGTTTATTAATTAGCAATAATGGTGATTTTTTTGTAATGTTAACATTTAAGAAAAATTTGTCTGCTGTATAACTTTATCATATGAATATTCAAAAAACTGGAAATCCAGTATTTGTATAGGTGTAAAATTAACATGATAAATCAACTTGCACAATCCAGAGGACATACTAAAAATTGGGGGAGATAAGAAAAATAGTTTAATTTTTGGCTCTATAACAATAAAGTTCATTGTAAGATCTATCAAGACATTTATAAAAATTGTTCTGCAAATCATAAATAGTACACATTTGTGTATAAACTATGTAAACAACAAAAATTGATCTTCCATGCAGTCCTGGCATGTCACTTAATCTGAATTTTAGCAAATTTTGGGAAGAGTAAAATGAAGATGAATGAAACAACATCAAGATTTCCTGGAAGCACCTAAAATTGTGCTGATGAAACAATCTGCCAGTCACATGAGCAAGTGAAAGAGGCTCTTATAACAAACTACAGCATATTAATATGTATTTGATGGGTAACCAACATGGTTTATTAAGACTAAAAATGGATGTATCCTAAAAGTATCCATATAGAGACCTCCCAACATGCCTCACACTTGCATTGGAGGTGCCTCATGTCAGGTCCACTGTGTATGTGAGTCTTCATGTTCATTTATTGCTTGGTCTTTACTGAAATTGCCACCAAAGGTGTACGTTAGTGCTGTTCATGAAGGTAAGAGTTTTGTTGTTGTTGTTGTTGTGAAACCTCTCTACTGGGCACTAGACTGCAGACATCAAATTCATTTCATTTTGGCCACTGATCTGTCATCATATGGTCACTACCCACCTGACTGTATTTAACTGTTGATCTAATAGCTAGTGACTTGTAGCCACATAACACTTTGAGGTCCATTTGCTGGTTACTGAGATATTCATGATTTAAAATTATGTGCTTCAGTTGACTGACGAGCATTTTCTTCCTGAAAGGTCCTTGAATACCAAGTGTACTTTTAAAACAGGATAGAGTGCAGGCTGTCCCATAATTTTGTTATAAACAAATTTATATTCCTATTTCACACCTACGGCATGGTTCAAAGTACTGTCGTATGCAAGGAGTCTCCGTATATAAACTCCCCATTCAGTCCACAGAAGGTTTCTTTAGGTGTTTCTCTGATGATACTTATATGAATTCTTCTTCAGTTAAATTAAATTTTTGTGGCACTGACTTGCTATCCTTTGTATTCATGGTTCCCATGTATTTTCAAAGGTCCCATTCTTTCTCCCTCTTCTGTCCCCAAAATGTTTGGTTATAAACACTGAATAATAAAAAGACTATTTTCCCCAGAAAAAAGAAGCAATATTCTACAAATTATCTATTTTAAGGTGTGGGGCTGGGAAATCTGTTTGTTCAACACTTTTTTTAAAATTACAATAATGTCCTATCTCATTCATGGTGCTAGAATTTTTTTGGATCATAGGAGCATCATTAAATGAGCTCATTTTATTCATGCTCCTAATGGCACTGGTGGTCTGGATTCTCATTTACTCTAAGTCCCTTTTACGCAGCTCTTGCTGTGTGAAGAGACCTTAAAGTAGGTACATCTGGAATATATACCCGCTTTTAGGGCCCTTTACACTGTTAAGAGTGGTGAAAAGGGGCCTTGGTCTAAACGTTGCCCAGTGACGTAAATGGGGCTGCATTCATGAGTAAGGCAAGCAGTGGTTGGCCTCATATATGTTGCTGTAGTTCCTAGGAATGAATGAACACATTCTCACTCATAGTAAAACTGCCCTTCTGTGAATCAAAACCCAGCCTTTTTAAAGGCTTAGATAAGGGGCCTTCAATACCATCCTTCTCATTCAGGCTCTGGTTTCACCCTGTTCCTCCCTGCCTCCCATCTTCTCCAAGCCCTGTTTCCTGTTGAAGATCCTGATTTAAGGTTTAGTAATTGTGTCAACTACTCTGCTGGGCCCCCTGTGAAGGTTCTTTCAAATCTCGTGTGGTCTGGCAAGCACTGCCATTCTGGGGAATCTCTGACCAGTGAAATACCAGAGTAAGGGAATATAAATGGATCAGGGCCCAGAAGAGTTCCCGCTGGATTGGCCAGACCTTAAAGAGGTTTCTCAAAATAGGGATGAGTTTGTAAGAGACTGTTTTAATCTCCTTTGGCTGCCAATGTTTCCAAAGGACTGTTCTGGCAGCCTCGATTTGCCAGGCACTGGGACCTTTCCCTTGGCCATGCCCACCATCTGTCAGCCAGGAGGAGAAGTAATGGCTCTATGCCATGCAGGGATTCCCCTTTCCTGGGATTTGCCAGGTTAAGGCTGCTTAACTCTGACAAGGCATAAAACAGCTGCAGTGCGGCTAAGAATCGGGGCCTTAGATGGATGAATAACTTCCACTGTCATATCAGCAAATGACAATAAGGCTGTTTTGTTGTAGTTTTTTTGGCTTCTTTTTTTATGAAAATACTGTAAAGATTTCAGGCCTGATCCTCAGTTGGAGTAAATTAACGGCTGCTGGGGATCCGGCCCTACCTAAAATTAAATAAAAATATCAGTCCTTTTATCTGTGTGCAAATTAAGTGAGTTAAAGTGATATGAAAAAATGTTTGTTCACATTATAATCTTGCTCTAGGGTAGTAATCTACAAATTGATCTGAAAAGATCCTATGCTGCTTTGGGGAAAATTGAAAATAGTATTAAGCCACAGTTTCACTGGTTATTGACTGTAGGGAGCTGAGCTCTGGATATCACTGAGGCCATGTCTACATCTAAAATTTTGCAGCGCTGGTTGTTACAGCTGTATTAGTACAGCTGTATAGGGCCAGCGCTGCAGAGTGGCCACACTTACAGCAACCAGCGCTGCAAGTGGTGTTAGATGTGGCCACACTGCAGCGCTGTTGGGCGGCTTCAAGGGAGGTTCGGGGAACGCGAGAGCAAACCGCGGCGAAGCTGGTCTCCTTTCCCGGTTTGCTCTCTCGTTCCCCGAACCCCGAGCAAGCAGGTCTCCTTCCCTGCGGTTTGCAGGGTGGTTCGGGGAACGCGAGAGCAAACCGCGGCGAAGCTGGTCTCCTTTCCCGGTTTGCTCTCGCGTTCCGGAACCACCCTGCAAACCGCAGGGAAGAAGACCTGCTTGTTCGGGGAACGCGAGAGCAAACCGCGGCGAAGCTGGTCTCCTTTCCCGGTTTGCTCTCGCGTTCCCGAACCACCCAGCAAACCGCGGGGAAGGAGACCTGCTTGTTCGGGGAGCGCGAGAGCAAACCGGGGAAGGAGACCAGCTTGATTACCAGAGGCTTCCTCAGGTATGCTGGGATACCTGCTTATTCCACGGAGGTCAAGAAAAGCGCTGGTAAGTGTCTATATTTGATTACCAGCGCTGGATCACCAGCGCTGGATCCTCTACACCCGAGACAAAACGGGAGTACGGCCAGCGCTGCAAACAGGGAGTTGCAGCGCTGGTGGTGCCCTGCAGATGTGTACACCTCCTAAGTTGCAGCGCTGTAACTCCCTCACCAGCGCTGCAACTTTCTGATGTAGACAAGCCCTGAGATTATAATAATTATTATGTGGAGTTATCTTTGAAAAGTGATATCACACAGGACTTTAAAGATCAGATTAAAACTAAGGTTTTCCAATTGACTTCAGTTTACTGTAGTTATGAAAGTGTAGAGCAAATAATTAACAAGTGAAGAAAAAATAATACAACTCCAAAGAAAAAGTAAAAAAAGCAGCGTCTTGTAGATTAGCACTTTAGCTGAGGTAAGGTCCACACAAGAAACCTTTTGAGGTAAAGCAGTTTGGTTAGGGGTATGATTTTTTTTTGCAACATTTCTGCACTGACAAAAGCCTTAGTGCAGACTCAGTTATACCAGCTTGAAAGAGCTTTTGCTGGTGTAGTTTATTTCACCCAGGGAACCGGTATAAGCACTTGTTTGCTGGTATAAGCCTCATCTATGCAAAGAGGGTTTGCTGGTATAGCTGTACTGATATTGTTATACTAGCAAGCCATTTCCAGTGCACACTTGTCCTTAAATTAAGTAATTGCATATAGAGATTGCACTGGCTCCAGATGATATCGATAGTAAAACTTCTTTTGATATCAGTGGGCACAAAGTTTGGCCATTCCTATTGTACAGTGAAGTTTTTTGAAACCCCCAGAATCTTCATGTATGTCTTACCTAGCATGTAGTAGTGACAGGTCGTGTAAAGATTTACTTTCCCTCGCAGCATTATTATTATTTACACCCAGAAAAGGGTTGTTGCCAAACACTTCAGGTCTACCACCTGTACCCTAAGTAAGCCAGATCCCAAACTGCGTAAGTCAGTGTGGCTGCAAAGGAACTATGCCAATTTACACAACTCAGGATCTGGCCCACTGAATAGTACCTTATGCTGCAAGTAGTCCCATTAAAATGGAATAAAGCTGTTTCCAGAGTAAGGTATTAACTCAGTGGGTAGCTGAATGTGGCCTATAAAAATATAGTAGTAAAATACTGGGGAGGAAGTAACCCATAATTGTAAAAAAAAATGAAAGCATACATACTACGAATGTTTTTTTAATGTATTGATAAAGCAGATGTGTATATTCAAGCCTTTTGTTATTTTATTTTTCACTTGAAGTAAAATTTGTTAAACATTCACGGTTTTGGAAAGCATATGTAAAGGTCTTGAGTTTTCTATTCTTTTCACAGATCTGATTATTTAAGTAGCATAATCCTATCATTGGAAGTATAGAAGAACAAAAGTTTCTATCTTATTAAATCTTATCAGGCTATTCAGGAATTTATACTGTGTTCATCACCTTGGTATGTAGAGGAGATATTTGTAGAAGGAAAATGGGGGACCTGAGATTAAATGACTGTTAGATGATGAAAGGTAAGGGTTAAAATCTTTATGATTACAGTACTCACATTTCTCCTCTGTCATCAGCTCTCTGATATTTTGGCATTTCAGAAAGAAAGAAAGATTACACTATGTGACCCCTAGCTATTTGGTATTGTGTTGTAAATGTGATGTGGGCTCTTTTATTTATTACCTAAAGATATTACTAACTGCAAAACTGGCTTAATCTTAGAGCTTATAATAACAACTTCAGCAATAATAATAATAATAATAATTAGTAACATAATGCTTTCCAATGCCTGTAAAAGATCTAGCAAATATTTTTGGTTAACACTAGGCAACACTACAACACATCTGGCATCGTCGGATCACAGGAACTGGCATTTTCATTAAAGTATCTGTAACTGCAAATCAAGGAATTCTTCAGTTTCTTAACTCTGTGAAAACCCTTTTCACACAATATTTTTAAAGCGTTATAATATGTATTGATGAAAGAAGTGAGAGTATTTGTGTCTTTTCAATTTTTTTGTGACAGAACCTTAATATCTTACAAGGAAATGTGAAAATGTTCATAGCACATAGCACTTGAAAGAATTCATAGCACAGCTACCATCCATGGAAAATGTAAACGGAGAAAGTTTCCATGCAATCACTGCTTGTGCAGTATTATCAATATTAGCTCAGAGCTCAGTTCTCCTGCCATTGAAGTCAATGTCACAATCCCTGTAGACAGCAGTGGGAGCAGGAGCTGACCCTTGCTTTGTCCCAGGATGATCATCTTCTACTACAAGAAAGGTTAAAGTTAGACCCATTTCTTGTCTAATGTAATTAAATATGTGCATTAATAATAAATCAACAAAATTTCATCCAGTATAGTCAAGCCCCTCCATTTTCAATGCAAGCTAGCAGAAAGATCTTGCTATTGATATTTCTAATCTCCTTCAGTCTGTGATACTACTACAAAAAACAAGCAAACAAAACCCAACCTAACAGTGATAAACGCTTCAATGGGTTTTTGAAAGTCCAAACCGAGGGCTAGCTTTTGCTCTTACACAAGTGTGCAGAACAGCTTTTGAAGCCAGTGAGAGTTGTAGGCCTGTATTTGAAGGAAGAATTTGGCCAATAATTTTTTGTTTATATAAAATCTAAATGTTTACAAATCTAAATGTTGTTAAAGAGGTTGGGGCACGTGCTCAGCTGATGTAACTTGATGCAGCTCCATGTAAGCGAATAGAGTTACACTGATTTACGCCCTCTGAGAACCTGGCCTCTTGTCATGTTTCCCACTGAAATCCCAGAGAAGTTCCTCATGACTGCCTTCCTGCAAAACAGGTTCATTAACATCTTGGTTCTCAACTCCTCAGGGCTTGTCTACATCACAAAGTTGCAGCGCTGGTGAAGGGGTTACAGCGCTGCAACTTAGGAGGTGTACACATCTGCAGGGCATCACCAGCGCTGCAACTCCCTGTTTGCAGCGCTGGCCGTACTCCCGTTTTGTCTCGGGTGTAGAGGATCCAGCGGTGGTGATCCAGCGCTGGTAATCAAGTGTAGACACTTACCAGCGCTTTTCTTGACCTCCGTGGAATAAGCAGGTATCCCAGCATACCTGAGGAAGCCTCTGGTAATCAAGCAGGTCTCCTTCTCCGGTTTGCTCTCGCATTCCCCGAACCCCCGTGCAAGCAGGTCTCCTTCCCTGCGGTATGCAGGGTGGTTTGGGGAACGCGAGAGCAAACCGCGGCGAAGCTGGTCTCCTTCCCCGGTTTGCTCTCGCGTTCCCCGAACCCCCGTGCAAGCAGGTCTCCTTCCCTGCGGTTTGCTCTTGCGTTCCCCGAACCCCGAGCAAGCAGGTCTCCTTCCCTGCGGTTTGCAGGGGGGTTCGGGGAACGCGAGAGCAAACCGCGGCGAAGCTGGTCTCCTTCCCCGGTTTGCTCTCGCGTTCCCCGAACCCCCCTTGAAGCCGCCCAACAGCGCTGCAGTGTGGCCACATCTAACACCACTTGCAGCGCTGGTTGCTGTAAGTGTGGCCACTCTGCAGCGCTGGCCCTATACAGCTGTACTAATACAGCTGTAACAACCAGCGCTGCAAAATTGTAGATGTAGACATACCCTCAGTGAATCAGCCTAGGCAGTAAAGTGGATTGGAGTAGGTTAGCTTTGTGCATGAGATGCTGCAAGGCTGCTCAGCTCAGTTTCCTATGATGATACATACACCTCTACCCCGATATAACGCGACCCAATATAACTCAAATTCTGATATAATGCGGTAAAGCAACGCCCTCGGGTGGGCGGGGCTGTGTGTTCTGGCGGATCAAAGCAAGTTCGATATAACACAGTTTCACCTAAAAGGCGGTAAGATTTTTTGCTTCCCGAGGAGAGCGTTATATCAGGGTAGAAGTGTATCTCCTTTTGTTTTCCTGGCTGGATCATTCTGATTCAGAGAAGGAAATAGAACAATGGGAATAATCCAGTTCCACAGGTCCTAAATGAATGATGTATATTTAATTCAATCTTTATTATTCTACCTGTGCCAGTGAATATTCTCCTTGCTTCTGGGTAAGCCTAGATGTACACCATCTGCTTGTCTTATGATCTTTGACATGATGGAGAGGCCACCAAAAATACCTATTGATTTCATACCTTGTAACTGATTGGTATAGGAGGAGAAGATGTTCATAATCAAGCAAACACCTTAAACTTTTGCTGGACACATTTTCAAAGTAAACTCCACCCAGCCGCTAAAATTGTGCCTGCGTCTAAGCTTTTGCATGTACATTTGTCTTTAGCCAAATTTTTGCATACATCAAATTTTAAATGCAAAATATTGTAGAATCTGTTTTGAATGGTGCTTTTGAAAATCTGACCCTGTAATTCTACCTCCAGATGCTTTGTAAGAGCTCTATTTCTGTGCCTGCCTAGTCTGCTGTTGTAGCTGCCTACATCTTTAATTCCTGTGAACCATAGTCATGAGATCTTATAACCAAATAGATTATTATTTTTCTAACTTTCTCATTTTGGTACCTGAAGAAAACATAGACCATTTAGGAATAGGTAGAAATACCAGCCTATATACCTTATTGGGCAATTCAGAAAGAGCCTGATCCTGCATCGTGCTGCGTGCTTCCTGCCAAGTGCTGAAGTCAGTAGGAACAGAAGTCACTCAGCACCTTACAGGATCAAGCTACAAACTGGAGCATTGACTTTCACTGGGCTAATACTGTGTACATAGTCTAACCCGGATCCACAGGTGCTGTAAAATGATGTTGTCCACTGAAGTGAATGGAGCTAAGCTGACGGTTACATCTACGGGGGCTCTGGTCCTCTGCGTCCGGTCAGGCGTGTGTGCTTATTGTCCACATTTTTTCTAAATGTGGTTGAGCAGGTAATTTAGATTTTTGTCTATTTTTAAATTTACAACATTTGAATAGATGTTCAGTGCTACCCTCTTCCATAGCTTATAGATGTGTTTTATCATCATGGCAAAAAAAAGTATGAAAAGGTCAGTTCAAGTGTAGGAAAGACAGGAGATCTGTACAAATTAGGTGTTTCTAAGGGTGAACGAATTGGTAGCATGGTTACTATGTCATTCGTAAAACATAATATAGCGAAATGACCATATCCATTTTTAAAACCCTGTAGATTCTTCCTTTGCCAAAAGGATTAGCTCCACCTTCTTACTCATCGGCTTTATGGTAGGGTGTTTTTTTTGTGGGAGAGAGTAATTTGGGCACAGTGCCGACAGGGTCCAGACTTGTATCCCTTACTGTATCACTACTACAGCTGGAAAAATCTGTGCCTGAAAATGTTGTCACATACATGGCAACAGCCAGAATAACAGTACAGGCAACATATACCTTACAAAACATCTGGTAAAAAAATAATCTGAGTCAAGATCTACCCAAGTATTTTCAATGTTTTCTTTATTAAACCCAAACCTTATAAATTGATTATCATATTTTTCTTAATAGAATTACTGATTAAGCTTAGCAGAGAGAGTAAAAAAGCCCTAACCTTCCACAAAGAACCCCTGAGAGGTGGTCTACTCTTAATGGTCAGAAATCTCAGTACATTTTACATAGGCTACAGTGATATGGTCCCTTTGATTTTGTAGAAAACGAGCATTTTTTTGTTCCCCTGATCTGTTTGTCCATATGCTGGTATGCAACCATGAAAAATCCTCCATCTTGCTTGCAACACACATCTCAACTAGTCTGTAATTACGTTCATCTTTTCCTTCAATCATCTCTTGTCCTGGTTCAGCACATTTAGATTTTTCACAGAACTTTTGTGTCAAAATCAAAATCTTGAACCAAAACCAGCACATCTGTGGGTTCTTAAATGTGTTGTTCTGATGCCAGCTTGAGTGTCAAGAATAAGAGAACTATCAGGAAACAGTCATGATTGAATTCAAATTTTCCAGTGTATTTATGGTCTGTTTGGTCCACCTACTGAGAGACATTTAATTACAGGTCTTCTTTACACACCACTCTAGGTAAGGTTCTTAACAAAGCACAGTGAAGGTAGGAAATCCCAACAATCCTTTATAGGAGTTAGAAAATGACAGAACTGTTTAAGTTTCCAACTGTGAGAGTCTAATCAAAATAACAGAGTTTCAGAAGCACTTGTCCTCTCATTTGCCATGAATGATATGTGTGCTAGCACAAGGTGCTTTAAAACAATTTGACCCCTTGTTCACTCTCACTTTTATAACCAGGTCCTTGGATATTCTGGTGAATACAGAAGCCAAAGTAGATAGAAATAAAAATTCGTTATCCAAAAAAAGCTTAATTGTGAACTTTCCTAGCCCAAGTTTACTATAATGTATAGGCTGTCAGTACAGGTGAATGCTTGGAATACTTAGGCCACATACATATCCTGTGTCACACCTTTTTGTGTACACTAACTGAGAATTTACAAATACTGCATTGAATTAGACTGTTTTATGCAAAATTTTGCAGTCCTCCCTGGGACCAATGTTCTTATACATTTGACCAAAGTTGCGACATAAATCAGGACTTGTGTACCTTTGACTACTCACATTTTAATATTTTTAAATATATGTATTTTACAGCAAAGCTTTTTGTAGTTGATATGCTTATATAATATGAATAACTGTATATTTTCCTACCTGTATATATTAAGTGGTTACTAGCTATTTTATTATAATACATTTAAACTCAATAGCAGTGGAGACTTTACTAGATACATAACTAATTTATTGTTGCAATGTGGTATTTAGACCACTGATTGTCTGCCAGTACAGTTAAAAGAAATTAGAGACACCATCATTGCTAAATCACTTTACCATTCAAAGAAGAACTGTAAACATATGCATTCATTTAATTATAATAGTGCCAATTATAAGAGAAATTGTAATGCTGAGAGCAGTGGCTTTTATGTAATCATAATAATGGCATGTATTTATCTTGGTTTGGCAAGTTAGGCCTTTCTTTAATAGTTGGCTTTGCCTAAATAGAATGTGGTTTGCTGAAACCAACAATAACCCCCACACCCTTCCATTTGTTATTACGCAAATACTGAACAATAATCGTGGTATAAATGATTAATGTATGCATGGATTAGCAAGTATCTTTGAGGTTTAAAAAGTGTATTTACTTTCATTCTTCTGTTTGACTAAGCATATGGAACAATTAAATGTTTGCGTAGAAATTTCTTTTTCTTTCAGTAAAACTGAGAAATAAGCTCAGGGCCTGATTCTGTTTTCATTGAAGTCCATGGGAAATTTACCATCAAATTCCATAGAAGCAGGCCCATTGTTTTTAAAACATTTTTTCTGTGGTTGTTTCACCTATTAAAACATTTCATATCCTGATTTCAAAATATCCTCCATATAAATACCATAAACTCATATTGGGTGTTTTGCGCTAAATGCTATAGACACTAAGTATAGGTCTTATTTGTAAATGTAAAAAGAACATTCTAATTATACTTATGAAGCTAAAATAATCTAATTAAAATATTTATTGAAATGCCTTTATTTAGTGTAACCATTTATATTTGTCAAAATGTGTATGGGATTTATAACCTTTCAAAAGACAAGTGAAAAAAAAAGTTAGGCATATGTGTTTTTTTCAGTGAGTAACAGTTACTGGCACTTGATTTCTGTAGATCCCTGTTGGCCCCGATTATATATAAAGCTATTGAAATCCTTCCTTTCTGAGACTCATTTAAAAGCATCAGATATCACGGAGCTGGTTTACAACAAGGTTACATGGAGCAAAATAATGATATTTTATGGTATATTGATGCAAACAGCAACAAAATATTGACATGGACCCCAGTTTATAAAGGTCTTGAAAGAGTTAAAAAATGCATTACTTGAAACTTGATATAAAAATTGTGGCCAAAGTAAGCAATGTGCTGGAGCACTCGATTATTCTTTTATCAATAAATAAGAGTGGCATACAGTTAATTTCAGCACTGTAATTGAGCAATGCATTCTGGGAAGCTGAAAAGCACTGTAAGATGAGGAAATGTTTTACAGACTAATCATGAGAAGAAAGGAGCCTTTCATAGCCCGTATGATGCTGTTGTCAGAGCTAAAGGCAGATAATGATTCAGTAATAATGGCACATTGTGGATATTTAAGCTGAAAAGATTGGGACAAAATGAGCAGACATTGTTGATTTGCTAACCTGAACGGTTTGTCTTTGGGCTCCAAAAAACCATCTATACTAAACATTTTATACTAAAAAGTTTTAAAATTCACACACAAAAAGATATTTCTGGGACACTTGTATCAAAAATCAGTTCTGTTTTGTTTGTTCCAAGTTACTTTTTTTCAGCTGTAATTGATCGTCAAGAGTTTTTTTTGTTACTCTGTGAGCTGACAAAGTATAATGTGCTTCATGCTGCGTAAATCTTCTTCCTTTAGGTGCCAGAAGAAATCATCTCAAAAGAAAATCAGTTTTAGTAATGACCTAAAATATTAAATATAAAATTGAGAGTGTCATATTGCAAATAAGTGGGCTAATTTGCATTTTTCTCCAGGGCATCGATAGTGCTATAAAGAGTCATGCAGTTGAATTTATGTACATTGTCTTTTTTCCTCATTAGTACATTTTGGATCTGTTAGTTGTCTTTCTTTAAACATCTGTTAAATGCAGCTTTATAAAGCCATACTTTCCCATATGTTTGGGAATGTTACCAAAAGCCTGGAGCCTTGGCCTCCTGAACGCTGCTTCATTTCAGAAGAAAAGGTAGATGAGCTCCGAGGGCCAGATTCTGCCTTTAACAGTCAATGGTCAAACTTCCATTGCTTTCAGTACGTGCTGGAGCCGCCCCTAAAACATTTAAGGCCCAACCCTGGTAGGAATTGAGAACTTGCAACTTCCACTGCCTTTAGGTAATGGTTTTAAAATACATGTGTTTAAAGGTTTTTTAATTTGTTTTTTAGGAAAAAGCCCAATTTTAGCAAACAACGCTGTGATGTGAGAACATTTGGCCAAATCCTGTTCTCCTTAATTACTCCCATGAGAAATGCCAGTGAATCCAATATGACAGCTTGTATGAGTGAAAGATGGAGGAACTGGCCCTTTATTTTGTGAATATAAAGTATATACACACACAACCGTGCATTAATTTATTATCATCTCTGTGATGATGTAAATAATTCCAGGCCTGGTATTTCCTTTGTAAATGCACTTTTCATGTGCACTTTTACACAAAGGATAAAATGAAACATACTTTTAATGGCTAGACAAATGTGTGGTTTTTTCTTTGAGAAAAATATTTATAATAAATAACTTCAAAATTAAAATCAAAATATATCTTTAAAAAGATTTTAGTTCTAAGCATTCTGTAAAAAATTGTGTTGTGTGTTTACAGTAACAATCATTTGGATCCATATGTTTTAAATCTGTGTATTTACAGAACTAGCTTTTGTTTATTTTAAAACATATTAAAATTATCTTTTATATTTTTTTTTTTACAAAGTTCTATATATAGTAAAAGATTTTAAAAACACAGGACTAGGTCCTCAGCTGGTATAAATTGATTTAACTCTTCTGGCTCACAGTACATGGAGAAGTTGAACACCAGGAGTGTTGTTAAAAAAAAGGATGACGTGCAATTCACTGTGGTCTCCAAGGCCCCAATCCTGCAAACAGGGACGTGGTTAACTTTACTACCTTGAGTAGCCCTGGTGTTGGTAGTAAAGCTAAGCATGTGTGTAGTGTTTGCAGCATTGGGGCCCAAGCAGGGAGCTTGTAGAGTCCAAAGGGAAAAGAAGACAGAGGGTGATGGTTAACAGCAAAAATATTCCACAGTCCAAGGCATACACTTGCAACTCTAGTGAAGGGTGAAGTTTGTTATCCATACTACATTCTGATGGAAACAGCTGCTCTAACACAATTCAAAAATGAACATTGATACAGCCATATGACTGATCTGCCAACAACATTAAATAGACACAGATTGAGCTGCTGTTAGAAGCTGAGTGGCTCCTTCCAGGGGCTGGGTGCCGTCAGCTTCCTTTGAGTTCACTGGGAGTTCGGGGTGAACAGTCTCCATAATCTTAGCCACAGAAGGAGTACATTAATTGAGAGACTGTTTTCAAGACATTTTCACACTTAGTAACAAGAATGGCTCATTTGAATCTTCGCTACCTGGGTCCTCTTAGTGACCACCAGTCTTTTTTCTAGGAAATTTTCCCCATATTGTCTCAGAGTATATTGGGTGTCAGTTATCTGAGCCTATTTGGTAGGGGATAACATGGCTATTTCAATTTTCTTTAGCAAAAGACCTAAACTCTGCTGCTCTGTGATTTTGATTTGAACTGTCTCATTCAAACCTTTTCTTTCATTTTGATTTGTATGGCTTGTACACCTTGAATTTCACATTGAATTTTCAGTTTAAACAAATCCCCAAACACACTTGATAAGGTAACTCCCATCTTTTCATGTGCTGTGTATTTATATCTGTCTACTGTATTTTCCACTATGTGCATCTGATGAAGTGGGTTTTAGGCCACGAAAGCTTATATCCAAATAAATTTGTTAGTCTCTAAGGTGCCACGAGGACTACTTATTGTTTTTGCTCATACAGACTAACACGGCTACCACTTTGAAACCTGTCAACATCTAGGAACAGGTAATTCTATTCCCTTCTTAGAAAATCAAGAGAATCTTTTGATTTTCCCTTGCAATGCTCAGCAGTCTCTCTCTCTCTCTCTTGCTCTCACATGGGTTCAAGGTGCAAAATTCAGATGTAGATCCAGATTTCAAAAAACTCAAAACTCAGTGCTGTTAGGAGGAGTTTGATTTGACCCACTCTAAATATAGACAGCTGGATCCTTAGCTGATGTAAATTTGTGTAGCTCCAGACTTCAGTGAGGATCTGGTCCAGAGGTTGTTTGCAAATTCCAATCAAATCTGAATTCAGATTTTTTATATTCTCAAAGGTTGGATGTGATTTGATTTGGGGTTTGGGCCCATATCTATTTTGTATTAGCTGAAAGCACATCAGAGTACCTCCAGGTTCATCCATACCACTGTTCCTTTTTACCTGTATCATAAAGATACGTAAAGAGAAAAGGATTTGTGCTCCATATTAATATTGAGGTCTCTTGCCAAGGCTTTATTTCAAAATACAGTGGTATATGCACCTTGCTTCTCAGACACAGAAGTTTGGCCTTCACTTGATTCTCTATAATCTGCAATCTACTTTACCAAGGTAAAGTTCTTAATTCTCCATCTGCCAAAAGACTTGTCTAATAGTGTATCTTACAAACAGCAATCACTGATCTGCTTGTCCCACCTCCTTCCTTCATCTATCTAGGCCATCCTAGTTTGCTGAGAGTACTTCAGATGTTGCCCTTGGAGGAGGACAGAGTTGTCTGGAGCTTATCCAACTTGGCATAGGGATGTTCTAATAAAACTCTAAGTGATTCTCCTTGCCCATGAGGAAGGGGATGAGGAAGATGAAGGAAAGGATGGCTGCAAGGTCATCTCATTCTGTCCCGCAGCATGCACTTCTTGGGAAAGTCACTTTTCTCCCCCTAATTCTTACTCTTGACTGCTAATGATCAAAATAATAAAACTTGGCATTTATATTGCACTTTTCATCTTCCGGGTTCTTTTACAAACACTAAGTAATTAATTGGTCTTCGCAACATACATGTGTAACAGGCAAATATCGCCACATCACAATTAGGGAAACTGAGGCAGAGAGGATCTCTTAATATACGTTACTGATATTATGGTAGCTCGTAGGGGCCCTAGCTGAGATGAGGGCTGCATTATGCCTTGGCACTGTAAAAATACACAGTAAGAGACATTTCCTGCCCTGAAGATTTTTTAATCAAACAGACAAGACAGTCAAAGAATAGGAGACAGGAAGTATTATTAGCCCCATGTTACAGAACTAAGGCACAGAGAGGTTAAGTGATTTACCCAAGGTCACACACAAAGTCTGTGTCAAATTGTGGATTTAAAACGCAAATCTCCCGAGTCCTATTCCAATGCTTTAGCTATAAAATCATCATCCATTCTCTCACAGATTAATAGCATAAGGCTCAGATCACTAGACCATGCTAACGCTATTAGACCACACATTTGCCTTTCAAAGGCTTCTTATTAAGACATCCTGTTGAATGAAAACATTAAAATATCATTTTAGGTACTACAGTGATGGATGCTATAGAAAAATGTACCACAGAGAGATTAGATTAGGGTAAGATTTTCCAAGATGGCAAGGACCTCCTTAAAAAAAAAAAATCCAATCAACCGGATGTAACTGAGTTAAGCTTGCTCTCTTTCTAGAACAGTATTTTAATTCTGAGCAACCCTGGTTAAAGTCCATCAAAGTAAAATTAATTTTGTGATTTAGATTAGATCACTGTGCAGATATTCCAGTGTCCTGTTTTTGACACAAAAAGCATGTTTAATGGAAAATGGTCAAGCAAGCTATAGTCAGAATTAATGTTTTTTTAAAACCAAGGAGGGTGTTTCTTCGTGTCCAGCTTGGTTTTTACCAAGTTCAGCAAAGCACTTGAGCATATACCTAACTTTAAATATATGTTTAAGTCCCATTGACTTCAGTTTGACTGGAATTTACCTTGATCGTGGACTTTTGCTCATTGACCTATGAGATGTAAGCACATGCTAGAATTAAGCATGTACTTTAGGGCTTTTCCCAAAGCTGTTTTGAATGTTTAATGAAATATTTACACCATGAGTAGTATGAGCACCTGTGCTTCAACACCAATGATTAAACAGATATTTGCGTTGTAATGCATACCAGGTGCTTTCATGTTAATGGGTCACTCAAGTGAAGTTTTTGAACTCTCATTTCCAATAGAACTTCTTTTTAAAATTGTAAGTGAAGGGAATATTCAAAAATAAAATTATATTCAGTAAAGCCAAGTATCTGCTTAAAACTACAGCAACTAGGAAAACTGGAATGAAGGCTGGACATCTGCCTAAGCTTAGCTCATAGGTGATGGTAGTGGCAGAAGACGCTTGTTAATGTGCACCTCAAATGCCTGGATCCTTTATGTAAATAGGAATTGTACTGTGGTTACTTCATGCGTCCGACGAAGTGAGTATTCACCCACGAAAGCTCATGCTCCAAAACTTCTGTTAGTCTATAGGGTGCCACAGGACTCTTTGCTGTTCTTGCATATTGTGATGTGTGTTTCTCCCTTGAAGTGGTTTTAGTTTTGTATGTGAATAAAAGCTAGCATGTTTGGTACTTTCAGGAGTTTAAAAAGTAAGGGCTGATTAACTCAAGAAGGAAAAAGCCCTGGGAAGAAAAATTTATTTAAAAATAAATTTTAAAAAAGATAAATGGTTTATTTTAACATTTCTTTCTTTAAAATAAAAAAAGGTGAAGTTGGTTGAATTTGGGGGGGAAATTGCATTTAACACTTGGATGCACTTTACTCTAAAATGAATGCTTGCTCAAGAGTTTATGAAGGCTTCATGGGAAGAGCAAAGCAATCTAAGCCATATGTATTGGGCAGATTGCCAGTTGTTTGCCAATATGCCCAGGCCACCTGGCTATATATGCAGCCAACTGTGCCATTCTGACTAGCCAGCTTTAACCTTCAGACTGCTGCTTTTTCCGCTCTTATGAAACTCTAAAGATCTCCAAAGTGCATTCCATTTCTCCCATGCCAGTAGTTTATGTGCATCCGGACAGGCTGTACAGGTACGCTGACCAGACAATTCACAGCACCCATTTCAAATGAGCAATTCTTTTGTCTAGAGAGCAGTTTAATAGTGTTGAACCAGGGCCATAAGATGAGTCTGGAGATAGCAGACTGAAACCTTTACCCATATGCCATAGACAGACACTTTGACTGACAAGCCACAGTTTTATTCCCAAGTCTGTAGAAACACTGTTTTATAAGTATAGTTTATCAAGATTATGTTTAACATTGTTTGCCACAGTAGCTTTCTTTACTGAATATTTTCACGAATTTTGAAAGAACTGAAGCATTTATTGTAACTCAGGCATTAATAGCACATGGTTGTATTATATGAGGTAATTTATTTAAATGTTTATTCATTAAATTTCACTTGCAGCGAAAAATACTTCAATATTCTATTAACCTTTAGTTAAATTCTGTGTCATGGACAAAGCCTGAAACTAGTGCAGTATCTGTGGCAGTATTGTAACATCTGGTAGGGATTAGATATAATAGTGAAGCTATTCTAAATTTTGAAACTAATGTAGAAAAAAGATTATGTTCAGCTTGGTAAACATAGCATGGGAGTAAGTGTAAGTGACAGCAAAATTTTAAATGTGTCCTATCTGAGATGATAGGCATGCATCACAGATTAATTGTCCTTTACTTGAATAAAAAGCAGCTCTGACAGTTTAGCATGGAAACTTTCCTTCTCTGTATAGATTTTAATTAATGCATTTATAATTGTTATTATATTTTGAGGGTTGGGGGTGCAATCAAGCCTATGTGTTACATATCTGTTTCAGTTTAGAGAGAGACATGCAAATATTTTATTTGTGGAAGTAAATGAGAGCAGGGTAAACATCTAGCTACCTGATTGCACCACAGATCATCTGCGAGTGGAAAAATGGAACTGACGCTTATTTGCATAAGACTGTAGGTTCAATAAGGATCCGAGGTTAAGGCCCCTTCAAAAATCAGGCCTTTAATGAAGCTTTAGCTAAACTCAAACTCGGCAACTGTACATGTACCAGGGTTTCAGGATGAAAGTTTTTCACTGTTCTAATGCACACTGCTGTCACTGCCGCAAGAAGCTATTCTAGTCCCCTCTAACGCTTGTACCCTTGATTTGTTCGCAACATCCAGCTGTTGAAAACTAGCTGAGATCCCATGTGGAGCCCATCCGCTCTGCTGTGTAATCCACCAAAGCTTGCTGTTGAGCTGAGTGACCCACTCTTCCTCCCTAAAGGGATTGAGTCACATTGCTTTTGGGGTGAGGGAGTGGCATTGTAATTTTTGGTGAACATCCAAACCTTGGAGGCTGATACAGATTTTTGGGACTTGTATTTGTCTTCTTCTTGTAAGATACATGTTGCAGATTTAACGTTTATTAGCAGAGAAAGATATTGTTGCAAATGCACAAAGATGGACATACAGTGATAGAGAAAGTGTCCCATTGGGTTTTACAATCTGTCAGGTGAGATGCAGCTGAAGCCAACCCCACCTTTGCTACCCTGGCCTGGTGTGGCTGTCAGCGTAGGTAACTGTGGCTAGGATGGAGAAAGCAAGAGCAGAAACGGAGACAGGTGATTAAACTAAAGGTTTAAAAGGGCTGATACCATATAGGTATTTAGGGTACACTTACAATTCACAAGTTTTGCCTTTAAATATTCATTGATCCCGTCTGTGCCTGATGTGCTAATGTATATTTGCTTACAACCATGTCCAGATAAATATATACACCACATTTTTTACTACAGTATTTGTTTAGTCAGTGAGCCACATTGTATTGGTCTACAGTGATCTTCCTGTGATACTGAATCTTAATAAAAGGTTTAAGGCAGCACTCTAATACCTTGCCTGAATCATACGGCTTTTCTATCAATCAGTGTTTATTACCTAATATTTTTCTGTGGTGTGGTGTGTGTGTATGAGAGAGGGAGAATCTGTTAATCTGTCTGTCTGTCCTCTGTATGTTGTTACCATGTTATTCCTTCATTTTATGTATTTGAACCTGATTTTATTTTCAGATAAAAAGTTTGGTAATAAATAAAAATTCTTTCATCCAAGGATCTCAAAGCAGTGAAGTTTTAAAGGTTGCCCATAATGAAGTTGTTTAAACAGGAATCATAATATCCTTTGAATAATGTTTAAGATGTTAAATATCTAAACATTAGTTTGGCTAGTCCACACTGAAGATTTTCTGTTAAAAAGGACTGAGAAGAATGTGGCCATGCCAAAGTGGTTGCAATATACAATACTATCCTGAACGGAACAGATGCTTCATTCTGCTGTCACTTCTGCCTATGCTTTCCCCTTCTTCTGACCAAATTCCCCCTCCCTCATCCATCGATATTCACAAAAGGGAGGGTTCTATTACATGTCCGCTGCACTCCCATCTTATATTAGGAAGAACATAGGCTCAGCTTCTCTCTTCATGCACCCGCGAGACTCCCAGTAGTGTTAATGTTCCACACTTGTCTCAGGGGAAAATGGACCCTGAAATCTTTCTTAAAAGTAATAATAAAGCTCTCATTCACATGGCTTTAGTTGAAAAATTGAATCCACTCTCCCTTCCCTGCCCCCCCCCCCCCAAAAAGTTATAGTGTGCTGGAACGGATTTCCTTTGTTTGATGACAGATACAGTCACAAAGTGACCTCAGACTCCCACCTCTAAGGATGATATGCATTCCTATTTCCAGTCTTTGTCAGGGGAACTAGGGGTGTGACTACAAAGCAAAGAAACACCCATGGCTGGCCTGTGCTAACCGACTTGGACTCAAAGGGCTTGGGCTGCGGGGCTGTTTCATTGCTGTGTAAACTTCTTGGCTCCCAAGCTCTGGGACCCTACCACTTTTCAGGTGGATTCCAGTCCACTCGCCTCTCAGTGTCCAGCAGGTCTTGTGCAGCTCCTCAGCAACTTCTGTTCCAATCTTGTAGTGCTTGCTTCTCCGCCTTCCCCATATGGGGTCTCCTGGTGAGAGCATAGATGTAAGTCTGGATCCCTGAGTGCCCCCTTCACTCCATTTTGTAAAGACTTTAAGGAGACACCGTCAGCTTGAAATAACAGCCCTGAAAGTTCTATACCTATAAGTGACCTCTAAGACAGGAACAGAAAGAGGCTGAAGAACATTTTCCCTGGGTTTGCAAATTGTTTATGTTGTGTACTTGTGCATCAGTCAGTTTCACGGTGGTGTTGATGGTGTACACCCTGGCATACACTCGGCAAGGATTTTTACCAGTTACAGCTACAGTTGGTAGGAGTGTGCACAAAAACAGAGGGACTGGGGAGTAGAGTAGGGACCACCCAACAGGTTTGGTGGTGGTGTGCTTCAGACCCTTACTAATATAAACTGGGGAACAGAGAAACCCTTTTTTTTTTGTTTAAAAAAAAGTCAGAACATACTGTTTATCAGAAAATTGATTTAACTATTCAGTTATTAACAATTAAAAAACTCATGTTGACATTGCCACTTTAAGAGGCCAAATTGAGACAGCCTTGAAAATTTAGCCCATACAGGAAGAAAGCAAAAGTTGCCTCTGAAGGGCAAAACGGACAAAGATGTGCTCAGAGCCTGCTTGTGCTAGCATGTGAAGAACACACTGTAAGCTGTAAAGAGGGAGGGACCTAAGAGTATGGGCCCTCTCAAAACGTTTCTGATTCTAGGTGAAAATCACATAGTAAAGAGGGATGACTCCTGCACTGTTGAACTCAAGGGGGACAGGATTTCAACCCAGAAGTTTCGACACTATTTTAGACATCCCATTTAATAACTGACTCACTTCAGATTAACACAATAGGAATTCCCCTAATGAATAGTGTTAGCCTTTTTTGTTCCTAAATCAAGTAATGTTTCTCTGGGCAAATTGGTAAATTCCTCTCCTCAGTTATTTTTCCAGTATTTTACAACATACAACAGTAGATAAGTGGGAAGCGAACTGCCTTCAGGCATGACTGTTTCAATCCAGGCAACTGTGCACTGAGGATGTGTCCTGTTGTGTTGAATTTCAACCCACCACAACACATCGTCAGAGCATTGTGACATGAACTGACATGGAACAGTTAATCGTATCTGGTTGATGCACTACATCATGATGGTTCAAAACTTGAACTCTTGCCTTGTGTGTGGGAAGAGGTAATTTCCCCTTCCGTGCTACCAAATGCTAACATATATACTAGTCAGGACAGATAAACAGAAGAGTTGATTAAGGGGTGTAGTCTTGATAAACAGGTCTGAAATTCAGATTGTTACTTCAGGGAATCTCTGAAAGGAGGCTGGTTAGCTGAGCACCGAACATATGGTACAATCTGTCTTTGCATAAAGCAGCAGTGGACCTGATTCTGACTTTGTTTATGGTGGAGTAATTCAGGAGTAGATCCACTGGCTATACCAGTGTCACCAAGCATAGACTCAGTAGCTCCTATGACATTTTTAACAAGAGGTTTTGTGCTTTGCTTGAATGAGCAAACTTTACTGCAGTGCCTCTGCTGTAGTTATTGGGCACTGAGGTTTAAGAAATGATGAAATTCCAGGTCACCTGTATTATGCATTACTTGGGCTCTGATCCAGAACTGATCTCTGTACGAGTTTAGGGGTATGCCCATGTCGAGCTCAATCCAGGATTGAGGCCTTGATCAGCTTTGAGCTGGTGTAAATTGGCATGGCTCCACTGAGTAGAGCTAGGCTGATTTATGTCAGCCTGAGGATCTGGCTCTAGAAGAGGGTGTGTGGTGTGTATGTTCAAAATAGGAGTCAGTGTTATAACAATAATTGTTATGATACCATCCTAAGGTGTTATTAAAAACACTAATATAGGATTAGTCTCATACAATTATTATTGAATGACAGCTCCTTTTGAATGTGTTGCCTTGAGACTTGGTCTTCAGTGTGGCTCTTTCTGACTTTTATAAATGTGTTAAATTAAATAATATTTCAAGATAAATGAAGGAATTAAAAATGAAAACTATGGAAAAGAAAAAATAAAGCAGGACAGAAATGAATATTAATTTAATGCTGAATGTGAAAATGTATCAAAAGTGCTAATCAAATAGTTTCATGTAATACAAAAACTAAAAATTTTGTTCTGGGAAGGCAATATTTTCTGTATTAGCTTTCAGTCACTTTCACATAGGACTATATCAATGCCAATTAAAATTCTATGACCGTGAGTATAACGACCCAATCAAAGTTATTTCTAACCTATATAGCAACCTAAATATAATTAACAAACTATATAATTCCTAGAGCTGCCCAAATAATTAAAAATATTTGACAAACAATTGATTCATGATTGAAAAAAATGAATAAATTATTTGAAGAACTGCATAGAGCCGGTTGAATAATTAAAAATGTATTTGTGAATAATTGTTTAATTAATTGATGGGGAAATATATTGAATACATTACTGGAACATTAAGTCAAATATTATTTGACTTATACTAATAGCCTTCAGTACTACAAAGTGCTGAGTACCTCCTGGTGATGATGGGAGTGGAGGGTGCTCAGCAGAATGCACTCTCAGGCTTTTAAATATTAGGGCCTCGTTTCAGTAAAGCACATAAACTGGAGTTTAAGTGCTTTGCTGGATCAGGGCCTATGCTCAATCCTGCAAACACTTACACATGGGCAGCTGGGACCACTACTGTGCATAGAAGTACTTATGTCTGTATGTGTTTGTGGGATCAAGGCCCCATTTGGTATGAAATTAATCTTTCTAAGCTGTTATTACTAACATAGACATTGTCACACAGAAAAAATTTCTTAATATATATCCAAATTTCAACCCCCACATGCACTGTATTCATGATTTGAACTATTTAAACTGTTCTGATCTTTCCATATTAGATATTTGCACAGTACCCTTAGTTTACAAGTCAACTATACTTATAGATGTATTACGTAAAATACCTCTCACCCTTATCTTCAGTAATGTGGTTTTTTTTGGGTAGAATGCACTCCATCTTCAAGGCTCTGTGTGCTTGATCCAAAGCCTATTGAAATCAATTGAAGAAATCCAACCCCCCATTCTGTGGCCACAACATGACTGTCACCCTTCAACACAGTTCCTGTATAACCTTAGGTGATGTGTGGAGCACTTTGCTTTGCCTTGGCAAACCAAAAATGAATTATGCCCACGGTGTTGAAGGACAATACCAGTCTCATGTGATATTTAAGTAATTTCTAGCTTCAAGTCACTTTACACACATGGCTGCTTTTAGTTATGTTTTTATACAATGATTAGTGAAGTGAAAATTAGTGAAAATAATGAATTTCTTGATAATATACTGAGTTTTCAAGTTCCCGTTAGTCTTAACAAAACCTGATAACTGACATACTGGAAATGCTAATCATAAACTATAGAGCAATTTTTTTACAGTAAGACACCCCCTTTCTAAGCAGTGGTTAGTTCTTTCAGAGGAATATTGGTCAGTCTTTGAGATAAGAACATACAGCAGTCTGTTGGATTAGTTATCAGTGGCACCAGAATGTTGTTCAAACATGCAAGCCCCACTCTGGGTATGGTTCATGGTGGGAGTATATCATTTCAAGAAATAAAAAGCTTCAGCTTAAAGTGGTATTTTAATGATATTTTTAACACCACAGACTTCTACCTGACAAAAAGATCATTAATGTCTGTCTATGTAGGAAAGTCTTGCTGGTGTTATCACATGGCATAGTCTTAAAGGGGGCCCTTCTTTAGACTTGGTTCTCTCTAGTTTTCCGTCCAAGTGTCCATCAACCCACGATGAAGAGAAGGAAGTAAATATGTTCATGCTCCTTTGATGAATATAGACGCCCCCTGGGTTACGCAAACCCGACTTATGCAAATCCATGCTTAAGGAAGAAGTTCCGTAAGCTAGAAATAGTTATTTTTGTTTTTTTGTGTGGTTTTTTTTGTGTGTAATGGTTGGGTATACGTTTCCAACATACGCAAAATTTGAGTTGCGAAAGGCATTCCGGAACAGAATGCTTGCATAAGTCAGGGAGCATCTGTATTCTGACAGGTGATTTCATGACAAACTTCATCTTCTGCCCTCTGAGGAAAATAGTCTGGAATCTGCTGGTATAGAAGGAATGCTTCTTGCGTTACATGTCCATTTCCCAAAAGGAAAATATTAACATATGCTTATGATTTTGACCATGTTAAGTCATTTTCTAGTCAATGAAAACATGAGAATCTTTCAATTGACTTCAATGGGCTTTGCATCAGGCCCTAAATACCTCCTTTCCAGATATTTTCAGATAACCTGGTTAATCGTTATCTCTGAATTATGGTCAACTGTGATGCTGTCTGACTGGTATAATCCTATTGTCTTTTTTAATTATGAACAATATGATTCCACTGCATAAACAAGTTATTTTATCTTCTTTTGCCAATGGCAAACAAAGATAATAACAATATACATATTTATTGGGTATTAACACCATTATGTTTTCCTAGATGATAATTTAATACAATTTTCAATATCTACTGAGTACAGAGATAACTTCGTAATTTTACTGAATGTCACTAAAATGATTTTGTGATCTTTAACAGAAATATTTTAAATACCGTATGTTGCCTATATAATAATTACAAGTTAATTAACATCTTAATAGGATTACGATTAAATTCAGATCACAGTGTTTTCATGTTCCTAACCATAATCAGTTCTGTATGTTACGGTAAAATCTCGTTCCTACAGTAACACTATGTTAACTTATCAATAACATCATTCTGATTTTACAAACAAGACGTTGTTAATTAATTCTGGAAAATCCTATGGCCTGTGTTATACAGAAGGTCAGGCTCATAGTCTATGAGTCTATGATCACAGTGGGCCCTTCTATTAGTCTATATTGGCTTTATGTTTTTGTTAGTATTTTATGGGCTGAATATTAGAAAGTGGCTTCTAAAATTACATGTGCAGCTTTTGTCCATGCAGAAGATTTGAAAATGCAAACTTACAGGTAGTTTTACTTGCTAGTTTGAGGCCCCTGTGAAAATTTAGCCCTACATATTTTCGTCTCTTGAATCTGAGCAGTTTGACAGTGGGATATTTTGGACCATAAGGGTAGATTTTGACATAATTTAGTCATTTCTCTCTTACTGCACACAGTTAGGATTCCTCAGTAAACAAATCGTCACACTAGGGGTGGTGAGAGAATGTAAAGAGAGTTGGATCTTGCTACAGCAATCCACTGTATGCAATCTACTGTATTAAAAGGATATTTCGCCCTGATTATTCCAGCAGAAGCCCATGTAGAGCATGGTTCAGGACAAAGCTGTTGTGGTACAAGGTGGTTGGACCTCCCCCTTCTCTGGAAGGCCATGAAATAGTACAGCATTGGGTGGGTAGGGTGCCTGGCCAGGGACCCAGGAGGCTGAATGAGTCAGTGTGTGTCCCTAGGACAGCTTCTATCAGCTGAGTTTCTGTGAAGCTTCAGCTGTAACTTAATTGCCCCAGTGAACCCCTAAGAGAGGGTGGAGTGCCTGTCTCCACCTGGGACTGAATTCCCCTCCTTGTGCAGTGGCCCCTGCTGGCTCAGGAAGTCACATCTTGCTCTGCTTCTGTGCCAGCAGGAGTGAACGGAGTCCGTTCTCTTTTCCAAAAGCACACTATAATTTGTTGGGCCAAAATAGAACATGTAAATGAAGCTTAGAAGTAATCTCTGCTTAAGCACTGACCTTGGCCCTCAGATTTATGTGCTTGCTCCTGCCGTCCCATCATATACTAAAATACCCACTCCAGTGTGCAGTGTTTATGTAATGATGTCATCTCATTTAAAAAATACATGATTGTATATTGTATTTGTTGTTAAAAATCTCCGTAAGACCTAGGGCTTGATTCATTGGTGAAGTGGAATGCAATCTGACTCTCCTGTATCACCAGAGGCAGCTGTTCCCCAGGATCAATTCATTCCCTGAAGAGAGCAAGCACTGTTTTTCCCTATTGTACTTCTTGGGAATATCCAGTGTTCCAGTGAAAGATGTGCACCTTATAGATGCTGTCCCTGCCACCCACTTTCTGAGATGCACTCATCAACTTGGTATCCTCTAGTAGAGTGAGAATTGTGGGTGTCTTGCAGTATGGCAGCTCCCCTTTGGGACAGAATTTCTGCTGCTGGAGGTTGGTAACTCAGAGCTTGTCTACACTGGCAGGTTTCTGTGCAATAAAGCAGCTTTTGGTGCTCAAACTGCAGCCATGTACACACTGCCAAGCCACTTTGTGCGCAGAAACTCCTCAGCTGCAGCGCTGCAAAAAGCCCACCTTGATGAGAGTCATAAGGCTATTTGCGCAGAGGCACCAGCGCTCTATTGCCAGTGTAGACACTTGATTGCTTTCTGCCTTGTAATTGGCCTCCGGAGCTGTCCCATAATGCCTCAAGTAACCGCTCTGCTCATTGTTTTGAACTCGGCTGCTCTGGAGACATGTGCCCCTCCCCTTTCAAAGCACTGTGTCTGACAGTCCTTGTGAGCTGTGCTGATCTGCTCCGGGGTACAAAGCAAACCATTAATGTGGAATGCTCGTGCTGTTGAACAAAGAGGCAGAGGTGTGTGTGTGTGTGTGTGTGTGTGTGTGTGTGTGTGTGTGTGTGAGAGAGAGAGAGAGAGAGAGAGAGATTGCAGTGCAGGGAGCCCAGGGAGGGAGATGGCAGCTGATGTTGGGGTTTCCCCCTCCCCCTGCCTCAGGACTGGTTGCTTCCTGCCGCTGTCTGCACTTACAAGACAGCATGTTGACACACTCTGACCCCCAGAACACACTGTCTCCCCCATACACACACACACACACTCCCTGTCACACACTCCTCCCATCCCGTCAGTTGAAAAGCCGCTGGCAACGTAGCAGGATAACCATGGAACAATTGGATTGGGAAACCTGGATCATGTGACTCTGTGCCTGCCCCATAAGGCATTGAAAACCCTTCCCAAAGCACCCTGTGGCCAGTTGCACATACAATGCACTGTTACCACAATGCACTGCTGTCTTTGCTGTTGCAAGAGTTGCTAATGTGGATGCGCTCCAGCGTCACGAACACAGTGTGGACACGCAACAGTGGTTTAATTCCAGCATTTTAATAAAAGTGGTATAACTTGTGGTGCAGAAGCTTGCCAGTGTAGACATACCCTCATTTTCTATCTTCAGGAACCTGGGAGTGAATAGAGCTGTATGTTAAGAAGAAAATACAGCTGTAAAGTGAGTGTAAAATGAAAAGTTGTAAAAAATGTAATATATACAAAAGAAAGTTAAAACGCACATAAGATTGGATCCAACCATTCGAGACACAAAAGACACTGGAGTACATGCATGAAATACATAAAATAGATTTGACCTCACAATCCATTAACATTGTGGACTAAATATAGCAAATTACGGTCCCTGCACTGGTAATTCAGTGTATTCACAATTTTAGCAGGAGAGGATCCTTCTGATTTTTGACAACAAACTCCTCAAATTTTTACACAAGACCATTTGAGGTTTATTAAAGTGCTTTGCTAACATTGTGACTTCCAGTGTAAAATATGCATTAGGATTTACACCCTGACCATACTCTTTATAAGTGGAAAAATAAGTGTTTTCCTGAGGCTGAGATTTAGCAGTCAAATGTATGGGGCTCAGAAGCCTTCCTGGATTTTGAACTGGGGCCATACAGTTTTCTAAATTAAATACCCAATGTGCTTCACAGGATCTGAGTATAATAAGCCTCAGCAAACCTTAAGATATTTGTTCTTAAATTATGAAAAGACTAAATCAAGCTTATAGTTTTTACTTTTCCAGTTTTCACATAAAGTATTTGGCCAAAGCTATCATTGGTTACACTGGTGTAAATCAGGAATAACGTCAGAGGGATTGCTTGGATTGACAATGTGGTGAATTTACTTTATTGATGAAGAAATGGGGATGAAAAAGTGTTTGGCCTTTTTAAATAATTGAGTCTGTTTGCATACTTTGTGTTATTAGGGTATGTTTAAATTCTCAACTGTTTCATATTAGCTATATTAATGTTTTTAAAAAATAATCTATTTTAAACGTGTTACTGCAATACATGCTGAAATATTTCTGAAGGCCAGAGTTAGAACTTGCCAGTTGGAAAAAGACAGTCTTAATTGCTGAAGTATGAAAGTCAGATGGCCTCAAATACCATCTGAAAAGATAACCATATTTTTTTCAGCTGTTGTGTAGCCTCCATATCTCACTGTTAAGAAGCTTCTTTTGGGACTGAGACAGGTCACGTTGGAAGTCAGTGGCTAATCAGCTCCCACTGCAGATTGTCTGCCTTCAGCTTGAATTATTTTAGGCAGACATCCTGGCTAGCTGCAAGACAAACGTCTGATGGCTTAAGCCTGAGAAGACCTGAGTTTGGCAGCCACTAAGTTAGAGATGAGGGGGGAAAAAGAAATCCTATCTTTTCTGGTGCTTTTCCCTTCTTGGTTTCCCCACTAAAAATCAATAATGTGGTCGATAGTAGGTTTTGAGTTGTTCACTACATAATGGAGTGTTTTTCTGATATAAACCTTCAGTGTCTAGGTTTCAGACATTATAAGGTGTCAAAGGAGGTTTGATAGCTGGCACAATTGTCCCAAGTTACATTTTATTTCCAGTGACAGCCTTTGTAATATGAGAAGAAAAAGAGTTCAGCAGTTATAAGTATAGATCATTTTTACACCATTTACATTTTTTTGTGGGTGAAAAGTTTTTCAGAAATGGATCATATTCTTTTTTAAAACCTACATTGAAAAAAATTCTCTTGAGACAGTGTTAAATCCAATAGAATCCGTTTTTCAATAAACATTCCAAAGTGTGAGGCTTCATGAAACATTTATTTTCCTAATTTCCTTGTAAAAGATATTTAGAATATAGTTATATATGTAGAACAATAGTCTTATTAATTAAATAATCCATTCAGGAAAACATTATTGTTTCTTTCCATCACTAGAGAGGTGTATCAGGAATAGCTAAACTAATAAGTATGTTACAGAATTTTTGTTACTTGTGTGTATACATATAATATACATTTTCTTTTTTAATTAAATATGTGTCTAACAAGCTTAAGTTGATGTAGCCATGTTGGTCCGAGGATATTAGAGAGAGAAGGTAGGTGAGGTAATATCTTTTATTGGACTAACTTCTGTTGGTGAAAGAGACAAGCTTTCGAGCTTACACAGAGCTCTTCTTCAGATCTGGGCTGACCTGAAGAAGAACTCTGGACAGAAACTGGTCCAATAAAAGATATTACCTCACCTTCATTATCTCTCTAACAAGTTTAAGGACAATTTGAGTTGACAGAGGTACTACAGCATGCAAATCTTTTCTATGTCCATTCACACAGTCAGACTATTATTGGTGCAAGAGTCTTCTCCTTTGTAGTTCCTTCATATAGCTTTGTCTTCTGGAATAGTAGTCCTGTATCTTTCTGCCTCATCTATTCTCATCTCATTTCATCTGAAAACATGTATTTTCTCTCTTGCTTTTACCTATTAATTTCTCTCTCCTTCTGCTATTTTTATAACATAACTAAGTAACCACATTCGTTATCTCCCTAAAGCATGTTAAAATACAGTTTGTATGAGAGAATCTGTAAGATTCAAAGAGGTTGGATGTTTATATGAATAACAAGTATATCAAGAGTTATAGTTGTTAACGTAAATAAAAAAAGTATTGGAAGGGAGAGAAAACTTCATATTTCAGAGCTAAACTAATCTTGAACTATTACTGATTAGGATGAGACCTTCATGGGGAAGGGTATGTAGCTAACCACTCATCTGGCCACTTTCAGGTTCTTGCAGCTTCCTCTGGTCTTCCTTTGGTGCTAGCCAGTTTTGTAGACAGCATACTGATCTAGATAGACCACTAGTTTGATCCAGGATGATAGCTGCTATGTTCTTATGCAGTGCAAAATGAAGGACACATTCCTGCCAGCTGTTTACTCGTTGCTGTAATCCAGTGAATAATGGTTTGCAGGATTGGACTCGAAAGGCGTTGTCAGAAGCAAATTCTTTCCTCAGATCCATGCATACAGCTCATGAATTGATTTCAATGGGAGTTGCACCTGAATAGCTAAGGGCATAACATGGCCTTTAAATATTTAGAAAGTATAATTTAGGCCTCCTAGTCCTTCTCCTACTGAAGTCAGTAGTAGTTTCGCCAGTGACTTCCATGGGAGTACATGATCTTGTAAATCCTCATTCAAGTGAGTAGTCCCCTTGACTTTGGTGGGACTTTTGCTTGAATAATAATTGCAGAATTAGGTCTTAGATGGAAGAGAGAATGGAAGACTGAAAATCGAAGCTCTTAGAAAATTGTGACGATACAATGTCTTTCATAATACCAAAATGACAGTTATTTAAAGCATTGAAAATTCTGTTCGAATTGTATTTCAATATTTAGCCAATAATCTTTAAATACGTGAATTTGAAGCAAGTATCTTACCCCAGTACACTTTTAGATATCAATCATGCTATATTAATTGAAAGGATTTGGTCTAATCTCATAAAGAAACAGGCAAACTCTTGGCTTTGCCTTTAAAGAAAAAATATATCACTCATGTCATCCATTACTGTGCTATAATTATGGTAAGTGAAGCAGAACAGAATCGATGGAGCAATTTATCAATGCATTCCGAACTGTTCTAGCACAACTGACGTAATGCAACTGCAGATACTGTCCTTCAATATAAAAAATATCCAGCAGTGTCAAGACTTTATTCTGATCCATTTCAGCATATTTTAATATTTAATGTTGTCATTTCAATTATGGTTTAATTAATTTATTTCATTTGCTATACAATTATATTTAATTAATTGGCTTTTTAAACTTTTTCCCTCTTAAATTAAAATTTCAAAAGGGCAAGAAAAAGAGTGAGGATAAAAATTCCAGTTACTATTTAATTCAGACTTCAAGGTAAAAAACCCTTAAACTTTAACGTTTATGTTAATAGAGCATAAACTTAATCTTTTCTATGCCACTGTAAATTATTTCAAGATAAGAAGCAGACTGTAATGTGTATGGTAAGCATTTCCAATGGGCATTTTGTCTTTCGTAATGAATACTTCCCAAAAATGTCATTTTAGTACCTGGATAGTGTTTAGTATCTTCAAATATTTGCCTTTTCACGCACTCAGTTTTCCAAGTGTTGGATTTTACCTGTGTCTTATCTTTTAAGTTTTATTCAAATAAGCTTAGAGAGTTAGAGCTCATGCAGACTACACTTGTGTAAAACAGTCCTGTAGAAACACTCATTGCAAATTCCTCATGAAGTTATTAAATGTATTTACAATACATTAAATATGAAAAATGAACTTGTTCAATAAGAGGATTGTTTAAAACAGAGAGAGAATTGCAGTGAAAATTCCCTGCTCTGTCCCTCCCTTCCCCACTAGCAATACTAACATGAATCCCTGTGGGGTAATCTATCCTGCTCTTGACTTAAGCATCTATCTGTTAAATTATTTTCCTAATTCTGAGCTAAAGTGTGTGGTAACAACTGTGCCTTTCCTCACATGGGCACAGAGCAGGGGATCAAATTTTGGCACTGCCAAAGAGAGAGGCAATTGGTTTGAAAACACAGTGATTTTGTGGGGTGTGAGAAGAAGAAAGGTCTTTGTTTACACGTGACATCAAAATTAGACACCAAAGTGAAAGATATTACCTCACTCACCTTGTCTGACCAAAATTAGAATCTGTTAATAAAGTGTGCCTATTTTAAAATAACCAGCTGCTTGAATATACATTTCCATTTCAAACAATTTTTTTCCAGGAGAGAAGCACATGAAAAAGTTCATGAGAAACAGAAACTGTTGCTCCTTAAAAGTAGTTTCTTTCATATAAAGCTGTTTGATTACTTGTAGGTATTTTATATAGTCTTGTTGCAAATCTTTATTTTTCTGTAGATGGATTTTTTTTAATCCGAAAAAAAAAGGGATCCTGTACTTTGATTCCAGCTAGACTTTCCATGGCCTCATTAAACATTAACAAAAGGGAGAATGTATTCTGTATTTTGTAATTCTTGATCTGTCCCATAGTACTGTACAGCCACAATAACAGCATTACCTAGTGTACTATATATTCGTTCTTGGGTAGTCAGCGTGGTTCTGTTTTTTTGTGTCCTGTAGGTTTAGTTTCCTAATTGCTCTTGGAGCCTTTGTTTTTGAGTAAAAAGCCTGTTAAAGGGTTAAGGAGCATGCAGTCCGAACTTCCTTAGTGGAATGTGTTCTCTGCTGAGGAAATCAGAATGTCACTCACTATTTAAAGATCTACTAGTAAACTGTTTTGTCGGGTGGATTTATTAAGGGTGATTTTACCTGGTATCACATTGTATTGTTTAATTTGGGCTATATTTAACCAGCATTCTGTTTAAACAGTGTCAGTGAGTTCTGAGAGCTTGCCAGACAAATTCTCAAAATGGTTGCCAAGCTGTAAGATGGCTGCCAAGGTCTGAACACACAGAACAGGTCCAAAATGGTGACCAACTTCTCAGAATTTTCCTATCGATTTCTTTCCCCCCCAAAATGAGGAAGATGCAGGACTTGGCTCCAACCCCTTTGGCACTACGATTTATAGTGTCATCCAAAGATTCAAGTAGTCACTGTGTTCTTGTTTCACAGTACTTGGCAGAAAGCTATTTAGGGGAGGACGTGGGTGAAATAGCCAGTGTAAAATAACATAAGAGTTTTCCTTCCTTGGCTAGAATGCACCAAACATGTTGAAAATATGAAATGGAAGGTACAGTACTTTAAAAGAACTCTAAAGAGACCAGCTTTAACTGACACTTCAGACTATGTTCATTTATAATGTGTCTAAAGTGGTGCAAACTTTAAACAACAGGTTTCAGATTTATTTTATTTTTGCATTTGTTTACTTAAGTTTATAGCAGTTGCTTTCTGGCAGTTGTGCTTCTTAGCAGATTGAAATAAAATCATAAGGGTTAATTAAAACACACTGCTGTTAGTGCTGATTAGAATTTTAGCTTAGTGTAAATACTGGATGTAGTGTCCAACTTTTCAGGGACTTGGCATCAACTCAACAGGAATCTCCAGGCTACACAGGAGACAGTGTGTGCTTGGATGCTTTTTGAATACTTGGATAGGTGAAACTTACTACTTTTGCTGGCATGTGGGTTAATTTTATGGCTGTGTTATGCATGATATGGCCCTAAAATAGCTGTAAAAAAAGAATAAGATAATAAGGCAAAATATTATGATCTTAAAAAATTGGAAATCTGGATTTTATTTAAATCCCGGGCATTCTGGGCTAAGGGCCTGCCTGCGCGTACAATCTGTAAATATAATACTAGTTTGGAATGTTTGAATTGTACTTATAAATATAAAAAAAATTGAAGGACGTGTCATTTTGAAAAGTCATAGATTATCATTATTTATTTATACAGCTGCAACGGTTCTAACTTAAAATCTTAGGTTGCCAGTCACTGCTTCCTTCTATAAAATACCTGTATTCAGAAGGGCTGTGTTTATAAGCTCTCTGTTTACAGATTCCGGCTGATCCTATGTCCCTTAGTTACCCTTCCCTCCTCAATAGCTGCCCCCTTCTCAACAACCAGGGTTACCTCAGCACATTTTCATCAGAAAACAAAGTTAATAAAAATCGCTGAGAGGCAAGTATCATCCTCCATTGCTGATGCAACAAGTCCTTGCATCTGGTAGCTAGAAGGTATTAAACTAGGAAAATAATTAGCACTTTTTGATAAGCTCAAATACCTCACCACTGTAACCGTCTATTCTCTGCCAGCACTGACCTACAAGTCAATCAGCCATGTCATTTCTCCTATAGAAACTGTAAAGCACCTGAAATGCATTTTGCTCTATGGCTGATCCAGTTGGGTGAGGGAACTGATAGAGCTGCAAATGTTCCTTCAGCTACAACTGTTTGTACTGGGGTGTTTAAGCCCAGGATGTTTTCCAAAGCCTTGTATTTTTACATTTTCCCGGGGTTTGTAAACAACCTTCTGTTCAAATTCATGCTCTCTTTCTGAAAGCAATCGCTACCCGATGTCCAAACGGTACATCTGGGGAACCAAGTGTTATTGACAATGATGGAATTTGAACTCTGAATCCTTCAGCGTAAAACATCAATGCACATTAAGGTATTTGGCCTTTAAAAGACCAACAGATAGCAATAAGAGCACATAGAAGTTAGTTGCAGAGGTGAATGTTCTGAGTTATATAACACATTCTTTCATACATGTTTTCAGTCTGTTCTAATGTTATACGCTGTCAAAAATGTGGAGCAATACAAATTCAGGAACAACATTTTGTATCTTCTCTGCTAACGTAAAAAAACAAATCACAATCGAATTCTATAAGTGAATGCCTCTGTCCTTACTGAAGAGTTTATTAAAGCAAGATTAAAACACCCTCTCTTGTCCCTCTTTCCGTTCCCCTTAAATCTAATAGAAAAGTATAAATTTAAGAACAGTACTTCAGCTGCTTTAAATTAGAAGACAAGTAATGAGACATTTAAAAGCTGCGTACACTCTAGTATAAAAATTGTGCATCATCTTTTTGTTGACCAACTTTGGGGTTTACTCGGCTGTATGTGTGTTGAATTTGTGTTTACATTTTAGATAAATGTAACTGGTGATGAGCTTGATTTTAAATTCCCATTGCTAAATTTTTGTTTATTTGTATCACCTTTTCAAGCCTACCTATATTAAGGAAATACCTAACAAGTTAACCATTACATTTCAATATTATGAATGTATAGGCCATTGGAGGATTTTCCAGGTACTCCTTCCTATGTGTCATTATTTACACTAAATGACCATTGGGCCTGATTCTCTTCTCACTTAGTATCATTATTTCACCAATGATTTACACAAATGTAAATGAGGGAAGAAGTCGGTCCATTGTGTATGGCTTAAAATAGCCATTCTTAATCCTAGATTCTGATCTCACCATGTTGTACGTGGGGAATAACTTCATTGTAGCCAACAAAATTACAGTTGTAAAACTGCTATTAGTGAGAGGAGAATCAGGCCCTTAGTTTACAAACTTGTCAATTTTTCTGTCATGGAATGAAATCCTTCAGAAACTTTTGGCACTAATTAATTTTATGCTTTGTAAAGTGAGTCTGGTTTGCTTTTTTTGTAATTTGAACTGGTGATACTTGTTTGTACATTCTACACGTACACATTCTGCATATGCGTGCACGCACGCGTGCATCTATACGATATGTATAAAATTACTTTTTATATAGTAACTTTCTGCATAGGGCAACCCAAGCAGCTGTTCCTCCTTTTTATAGCTTCTTTAATCTATGTGCCAACAAGTCAGTTTACAAAATCTGTTTTGTTGATGACTGCTGCGATAATAATTGTGGTGTTTTGTGGCTTGGCAAAAGCCTGGGGTCTCCTCCGAGGACTCTTGCCAAAGTCTTTGAAGGGGTTGAGGTAGATTCACTGCCAAAATGAGTCACCACTCTCTATTTTATTTAGTGTCCTTCTGCCAAGGCCTTAGACACTTTCTGTTTTCATTCTTTTGTAGGCTTTCCTTCCCACATTGTGGTTTTCTTCACAGCCAGAGTAATGTGTTTGCCAGCATAGGTGAGAGAGTGTGGGTAACTCCCCCAATGCCACTGCTAGACCATGCTTAAGGGTTAGTGGTTTAGCTACTGTGCTTTCTTAAATGAATGTGCAAGATTTAATTATACATCTATGAATTATAAATAAAAGGACGGCTCTAGCTAATACAATGTAGCTCAGTAAGTTGGAGTAAGGTCAGGGGAATTCAGAAGTTTCCCAGTGTTCACTTCTCAATGGCACTGTGATAGTGCATTCTTTTAATCATTGTACTAGTTGCATTAGGGATGAGTTGCTCCTGTTGCATTTACTCTCATTTTTTTATTTATTTTATTTATGACTTTCTCCTGCCCCCAGAAGCAGGGAATCATTCTCTTGGCAATGGAGCGACAAAGCTTTCTGTGTTCCCAAATGCACAGGAGTTATAACAACACTTGGTACCTCCCACCCAAATACCTCAAAGCGCTCCGCAAGCACGAATTAGTTAAGCCTCCTGACACCGCTTCTGCGAATGTGAAAACTGAGACACGGAGAGGTGAAGTGGTTTGGCCAGATTCATGTAGTAAATCTGCATCAGGGCTGGGAACAGAACCCACTCGTCTGACTCACTGGCCTTTGCTTTAACCACAAGAACTTCCTCCTCCTGGCTATAGAAGGAGAGATGTTTCTGCCTTGTTCTAGATAAAATGCTAGAAGTAGAAATGGCCCAGATGTCCTGGAGGTAAAGTGTGTAACTACTAGCGGGTGATGTTGGATGAGATGAGACATGTGGGTAGATGACTTATTATAGTCTCTGTGGTTTTCTTATTACTGCAGTGTTTTGGTATCAATAAGGAAAGTAATGAGGCAATTTCTGTAAACAGTTAAGAAAAATTAGAGTGAAAAAACATGTCTGGTACCCTAAAAAATAACTGTAGCATTAGCTATTCAAATAGATTCTCCCTTCCTTATCAGCTAAACACTCATGCTATATGATCTAGGCAGTTAGCTTAGTACTGACTTACTAATGCTGGTATTTTTAAAGGAGTCTAAGGGAGTTAGCACCCAACTCCCCAAAACTCCATCCTAAAAGTATACTACATATTGCAGCACATACATGTCACATGCTCCTGAAGGACTCTTAATATCCCTCATGTTGCTCTGTGATTCTCAAGACATTTCTGGTCAGGACTCACCTGAGAACAAGAACCAGTTCTCAGGGCTCACTATCAAACAGAATTGTCCCAAATGAGTAATTAAATACCCATGTAAAATACAAATTTAAGAAAATAGAAATTTTGTGTGCCAACGCAAACTGTGGAATAAGTACGGAGGATGTCAGAATTAGGGGGAAATACTTTGGGAGATCAATTGTCTTTCCTCATTTCTTCTTTCTGTGTCAGCCTCTACTTGTTATCCTGTTTTGCTCTTTTGGGGTGAAATTGTTCCCTGTGCAGAGGATCAGCACAAGGCCTATGTATCAGTGAAGTTTAATTGAAGCCTGTGCTCTGCAGAGGGGTGAGTTTCACACAGGAAGAATAAAACAGCATAGGCTTACAGGGGTTCATTAGGACTTAAGTGGTGCATAAGCCATGTGTTGTGTTAGCTTGGCACAGGGATGAATTTAACTCTGCATGCTTACCTCTTTTCCCTCCCTCTTGTCCTTTTTCCCAGTGTCTTGTCTTTCCCGCCCCCGCTTCCTCCCCCAGTTGGCACCCTTTTATTTCTTTGTGTGTCCATTTGCCCCTCTATATTGCTCTTTTTTGTGTTTGTCCATGATTTTTGTCCTCTCTTGCTAAGCTTTCCTGCTTATCATCTTTCTGATTGTTCTTTTACCAGGCACAATTTAACAGAGTCGCTCCTGCAATGAAGCACTTTACCTGAAGTGTCTTATAGAAGTGAAACTGATAAAAAATCATATAGTCCTAGTCAATTTCACATTGCAGCAGCCCAGACAGGTAACGTTTCTGCTCAGGAGCACATTCTTCGTCCTACCGTTTTCTCATTGTCAGCTACTGGTGGACATTCAGTCTGGGTACTCACTGCCCACAGTCTGAGAACAGCTGATAAAATCATCCATAATTTGGAGACTAGGGGTTAAATGGCTCCCTGGTGTAACTTCAGTGACTTTGTTGGAGTTTACTGAGGAATTAATTTGGCTTTGTAGGTTTCAAAATGAAATTTTAATTAAAAAAAAGGAATTATCTTATTTTTGTAAATTTAAATTAGACTAGCAGTTGATGGATTAGTCACGTGGTAGTAGCATTAAAAGATATTAAATAAGCCCCATGTCACTTCACCTTCAGTGGTCTCTTAAAATATGCGTTAAAATATGTGTTAACTACTTATGCTAAAAGTCTGTTCCACTTGGTATTTATTTGTAACGTTTCGAGTAAAAAGAGTTCAGTATAAACTCGAAAGCTTGTCTCTCTCACCAACAGCCATTGGTCCAATAAAATATATGACCTCACCCACCTTGTCTCTCTAATATCTGGGTGCCAACGCAACTACAGCACAACACTGTAAACATTAATTTCCCATGTTAATTTGCAGTTTCCACAGGGATGTTGGAGGATTGCAAAGAGGAAGAATAGCGGCCTATGAAAATTAGAATACAGGCAGATTGGTCCACAGTACAATCTCTGTGTTGAAATGTGCTTTACACCGTGAAAAGTTTGAGAACCTCATTATTACTCCTTTCAGATTATTTAAATATTGTTGTACTGTTCTGGTGCCTACTTCATATTCCTGTGTCAGAATTTGAATGTGAAGAGCACTTATATGTGTAATTCTCTATTTCATATCTGGGATAGGTTTGCTATTTTTCCGTACATTTAAGCAAATTCTTGCTTTTAACATAATTGTTGTAAGAATTTCCAGCAGCTATAGTTTTCTTTTATTGAGCTTGATGCCTTTTTCTTAAGAAAAGAAATTAAGTTCTCCAATGAGGTAAATGCTTAGCTTTACTCAAAATCTAAGCCATTATGACTGAATTCAGTTTCATGGACAGCTTCACCCATAAATGTACTTAGAATACCTCTGTGCTATTGCTTGTAGTATTGTTGGTAGAAGTAACAACACCTACTGTACTTAAAAGACGCCTGTATCAATATAGAATCAGATTCTTTGTCGGTGAAAATCAGCAGAACTCCATTGACTTTTGATGGAACTACACCAGTTTATACTAGCTGAAGATCTGGCCCATAATACAGAATTTTGCAACTTGAATTTAAGTTACGTTGTACAAAAGTTTCCACCTACTCTGGTGCCTAAAGTCAACACTCTTGGGATGCGATTCAAAGGTATCACATAAAGAAACCAATATAATCAAATGGTACACTCCGGATTTACCATAAAGTTACATTTAGGCCCTTTCTTATACTGCTTTTGCATCTGGACTTGTTAGCAATGTCCAGAAGGATTTCAGCTATGGAAGAATTAAAAATGTCCTATATATTTATATACTTGCACAGTTATACTGATTTAAACTACCTACTAGGTATTGTGCTAATAATTCTCAAGTTAGAGACAGAGAATTTTAACACAACATGCTATCCTCTGTTATACACAGTGGTCACACTGAAAATATTTCTAATGGTCTGAAAATTTTTACTAGTTGAGAGAGCATTTCTGTATTTATACCCAACAGTACTAATAGAACAGGAAAAAATCTTTCAGATGAGTAAAAACTTTTAAAGCATGATTATAGTACTGAAGCTATATCATCTTGTGAAAAATACATTGCTTACCTTATAGAAGTAAAGTGAAGGTTTTAATGATGGATGGAGAATTCCCCAGTATGCAGTAACCTCTGATTATATGCACTTGAAACTCTTCGCCGAAGTCAGGTACTGTAGCAGAGGCTTATATAAAGTTCAGTTCTTTATTAATTCAACCTTATAAGCACAGTATGCAGTTCATGTTCATGATTTCAATCAATTATTTATTTAAGAAGAAAGAGATGTGAAAAATATTTTGGGGGTTTGTTCCAAATCTGAAATATTTAATGAGAGGTCTATTTTGGAAAATGTCTGGATTTATTGTGGATACATCACAATTGATGTAGTATAAATAAAATGGAAGCTTCTTTAAAAACTATTAAAATAATAGGACCGCTGAAGGAAATAAAAAGAGAAGAATTTTTTTCTGTATGCCAGGCCATAAGATGTACAATGGTACAGCAGAATGAATGAATGCCTGTTTAGAAAGGAAACTTTCTGTGCACCAGAAGGCCGATTCCCCAAATAATAGAGCCATTCACAAATATATTTTTCTGTATAACAAATAATACAATAATTGTACAATGGAGTCTCCTCAAGTGCATAATAGATAAAGAGATTAACTGTAAAAAGAGGGGAAAGAAAATTCCATCTTCAAGATCCCGGGTCTGATTAATTAGAAAATATTTGTAAAAGCTGATCCTTTGTTTGCCAGTCTGTGTGTGTGTGCTAAAGCATGCCAGTGTTCACAGGATATATTGGTTTCTGTGCTCTTTAAAGAAGTTATTCTCCCTGGGCAGATTTCTACTCTCCATCTTTCACAGCAGATCTCAACTCCATTGTTCTCTCCCTACGTGTCTGGAACTCTTTTGGGAGTCCCATGCATATAGGGGGAGAAGGATAGCTGAGTCACACTCCACCATTCAGGTCTGAAAGGAGAATTTTGCCCCAGAAGCAGAAGAAACAGAATTATGCTTTGAGATGTCATGGTTAGATTTTCTGCTGTTTAGTGAACGCTACAGGTACTGCAAGCTTGCTCCAAAGTGCATTGGAATCAATTGGAGTCTGTCCGTAAAAAGCAATAAGAGTTCAATCCTGCTACCATTGAATTCACTGTGAGATTTCAGTCCCATCTGTACAGAGTGAATATACACTTATCTACAGATAACTCCCTTATAGCTCTTTATTTTGAGCTTTAGTGCTAGGCACTTTTCAGAAATGTCACTGAAGCCTCCTCCATTGCCCATGTCTAAAAGGGGGTTAATAAATTACATGCCTTATCAAAGTGTTGCAGGTTTGACACTGTAGTTAAAGGTGAGGTGGTATTTCCATTCTAAACCCTATTTTTCACTGGTTTCTACATTCATTAACATTTATGTTTTGGGCTTATTTTAGACATATATATTCATCCTTTCCTTCATGCCATTGAATGGAAATAAATGGAATCATTTTATATTTTTCCATTTTTATTTCTGAGTTCAGTCTCGAGCACTGGAGATGTATATGTGGTCAGGGAATAAGACACCATTCCTGTCCAGGCATGACTACTAAATTGTAATATCTGTGGGTCAAGGATCGTCTTTTGATTTTGTGTTTGTACAGCACAGTTGGGTCCTGTCCCAGGACTGGGACTCCAGGGTGCTAACACAATGCCAATAATAATAATAATAATAATTGAAACAATAATTGAACCTGTCAGTGGGGTGATCACGTAAGATTTGGTGGAAAAGGAATCATTGGCTAGGAATCCTGCAGCCTTGGGTGTGTAAATAGCTTCTGCTTGGATTATGCCACCTTATGTTAGGGCGTGCGACTAAAGCATCTGCATTGTCATAGATCCACTACTTTCCACTGACCTTGTGCCCTCATTCCCTGAGCTCAGCTGTATACAGTGGGTTGTAATAGAATAAAATGGGTATCTTGCCTGAGTAAGGATTGAGGGAAAAACAAGTGAGGAATTCAGGATTTGGCCCACTGGAAGAGAGTAAGACTCTCTTAATTTATTGTTGATTTGCCAGTTATGATTTATAGGTTTAACCCTTACTAACTGAGTTTTCCACTGTAATCTGCTATTTTCCTTCAGCATCAGTCTCCTACCTGGGCCAATATACAGTTATATATAGATAACAGACATTCTTCTTTTATTGGACAGGTTTTTGTGAGTAAAATGAATGAGGGTCACGGGGACAAAATCCATCATGTGCTACCCAGGACTAAATTGTGTGCCCAGCTTAGTCTTTATCACAACGGCTGCTGTTTCTCCAGGCCACCTGTTTGAGGAGAGAGGGCCACTGGATGTGTGTAATGGAGGGATCCATTGGCCTTTCTTTGGCCTGTCCTCAGTGTATCCCTCTGATCAATAATTGTCCAATAAGAGCCCTGCAAACCAGTTTAAAGTTCATCCTTAGACTTGGAGTCTATACCCAATAATTGGGGGTAAATACATTTGATTCAGACATAATTTCCACAGTGTGGGATTCTATCCCACCATGAGGTTTCGGTTTTGGGACAGACGTATCAAAAATGATCAAGTAAACATATAAGATTAAAATTTTTCCAGCATGTAGGATTAATCAATCTCCCCATTTTATTTACCCTCAGTATCTGACAGATAGGTGATGAAACAGAGATCTTAAATGTGTTTGCTAACTTTAGGCCAGAAGATATCTGGTTTATAAATAGGAGTAATACCCTACCAGGATTCTGCATTTAGATGAAGTAATGATAGAGATGAGTTATTAATAAAGTTTAGTAGTGTTTTTGGTGTCTTGAAAATTTTAGAATAAGAGTCTGAGTCTGTATAAGGGGCTGATTAATCATAGGGAGAATTTTCATCATCTGAATGTGATGAAACAGAGAAAATTGGTTAAAATATTGGGCCAGAGTCACTGGTGCACATGGCTGCTTTGCCAGATTAAGCAAGGTTCACAGCTGCTTTGCTAGAATGTAAACGATGAATCTAGTTTTATATATTTAAACAATGTTTTTCAGTGTTGGGATTGACTTATTAGATATTGGATAAATGGAGAAAACCCTCATTTGAACCAGTTTGAAAAAACTCTTCATTTCTTAGTAAGTTCAAAAAATGAAGTGCTATGGATAGGTGTCAGAGGAGAAAGAAATACAAAATATTTTAAAACTCTGGCTGTATTTTTCTAGATTGATACATTAAAAGAAATATGTGAATTTTAAGAACAGAGTCTGGTATATATTTTTGAGTGGTAAATAAAAAAACCTTGTGATTCATCAGAGAGAAATCAGATCATTCCATCTCCCTCAAATATTGCTGTGGGTCCCCTGCAGATTGAAATTGTGCTGCTAAACAGATAAAAATAAATAAAAATGGAAGGGTACAAGGTTTTCTGATTCTTTGTTTGTTATAACCACATGCAACAAATTTTATATCTTCCACCAGCACTGATAAATTTTGTAATGACTTTTCTGAGTTTATTGAAGAAGGAGTCTGGGATATTGATAGGAAGAACTTAAAAACGGTAGTTGAATCTGGATAAAATATTCATAGATATAAGAATTTCTAGTACCAGGGAGAGGCTGCTGGGTTCATTCATGACTGTCCTTCTGATTTCCTAATTTCTGTTTTCCCTGTTTGCTCTGTTCTGTGTTTAAATAAACTCTTCTGGTTCTGTCGTTCACACATCATTGCTTTTTGCTTCAAAGGCTCCTTTTAATAACTTATTCTTTGGTTTAATTTTCTTTTGAACATGAAATGGGTTTAACCAAACATTGTGTGCACTACACTCACCCAGAGAGAGAGAGAGAGAGAGTTTGATTTAATATATATGTAATCGTGTGTGTTTCTTTATGTTTACTATAGTGACAGATATAGTTAAGTTTGCAAAATAGTTTCCATTATAACCTCTTCTTTTACCATCATCATATTTCAAGTATGCAATTTTCTCTGCCTGGTCTTTGCTGGAAAGTACACCATTGTGAAAAGCTTGAGCAAAATTCCTTTAACCATATGTTTTTAGTAATTTTATAGCAGAAAAAATACACTTTTCTCATGTCAAAAAATTCTGACCTCACTTTTATGAAGGACTACAGCAAAAAAAGCTGAAATTCAAAACTTTTTAAAAGAATAGTCCTTCGTGAGGCACAATGTCTTTATAAGTTTGGGAGGAAAAACTGAAGAATCATTTCTGGGCATGCTCAGGGGGCATATACGCTAACATTAGCCAAGTTCTTTGCCTTTGTATTACTGAGATACAGACCAGGTGGCTGCTACAGTTAGTCTGCAGGTGGGACAACTTTCATGAGGACATTCTTTATTAACTCCTGTGATCTAGGCGGATGTTGTTTGGAACCAGAAGCAGTAGGTTCTATTCCCAAGGTTGCATCTGTGCCATTTAGCTGGCAGTGGTTGTCTGTTGTCTGTAGTGCATAGTTTAATCAATCACGCCACACTTTATGCAGCTTTTTAGATATATTCCTTGCTCTTCAGCTGCTTTTTTGGGTTTGTGGCTTCATACACTGTATGTAAGTATGTTGCCACCTGTCCCATTTTTTCCCCACATAATTTTCCCATATTTGATGGGGGGCGGGAGTCCTGTGTCCCATAAATCTGTGGTGTCATTAGGGGCCTTTAATAATTTGCAGCAAAATAAACAACTCTTGGGTCCCATAAAATGTAATCACATTGTGCTGCAGTATCACAACACATTAATTTCTCCCATTGGAAAATCTCCCATTGGTGCCAACCTAGTTGGAGGGGGAAGAAAGAAAAATAATATGTAAATACAAATATGATTAGACCCTCACTGAGTCACCAGACAAGCCAAGCACCAGCATTCTGAGGGGGAAAAAAACAAATGATGACATAAATGTGAGGAACACCAACTGCAAAACAAAACAAACAAAAAAATCCCAAAATTTCACATACATTTGTCTGAGATCGCAACCAGTATTACTACTGGAGATCTGTGCTTGACTGAGAGCATCACATGAACTAAACTTGAGAAACATCATTAAAGAGGAACATGTGATTAACTGTTCATAGTGTGAGTAGTCCGTTTACAGCCAACTGTTCCGCTTGCATTTTGAAAAGTTAGGAACATGTGTAAGTCTTTGCAGGATTGGGGACGCAAGTTATAATAAACTCTTCATTGCTCGGACTGTTTTTGGTTGTGACATGGAACACAGTGGAGTCTTGATCTTGACTGGTGCCTGTAGGTACTATTGGAAATGATAATACAATGAATAAGGGACTTTACAATCTATGGCTGTAATTCATTAAGTAAAGGCCAATCCTAGGCCTTCTGAAATTGATGGGAATCTTGCCTTCATCTTCAGTGGGACCAGACTTTGGCCATAGGTGGTTTAAAATAGTTAGATCTGTAACATTTGGTACAACTATAATTTTCAGATCCTTATGTTTCATGCATTGCAGTTTTCTTTGTGCTCATACCATCTAATACTATCTTTCCATGCGCTAGAATATAAAAATGAACGACAACTACTTTTCCTACAGTACGATATCAAGGATACAATACATTGTAGGGGTACTAGATTAAAATAAGTCAACACACATTTTTTTTTGTTCAAAAAATATCAGTGCAACAGAGGTCAGTTAAATTGTAAATCCAGTTCTAAGTGTATATATAATACATATGACTGCACACTGTAAATTTGTTTTATAGATTTTCATTGAATTACTGCACAGTCTAATGCTAATTGTAAAATGTTTCAAGTTTATCTGAGGCCACTGAATAACTCAGGCATGATGGTTGGGGTGATGGAGAGTTAAACCTAGCAGGAACCAGGAGAAGTGAAGGAGGGCAAAGTGGGTATACTGGAGGGGTCATGACTGTGCTGCTTGGGAGGGGACATGCCAGAGGGGAGCCAGTGGAGCATTCTGGAGACCCAGCAGATTTTCTAGTGGAAGTCAATTCAGCATTTGGGTCCTGACTTCTTAAGTCAATGGAAAGACTCTTTGGGCATGGCAAAGTTGTGTGCAGAAGGCTAGGATGTGAATTTAAAGCACACTAGTTACTCTTCACTAACTCCCTTACGGCGCACTAAGAGTGTCCTGAGGCAGTTTAGCTTTCTGCACTTCCAAAATGTATTAAGCTAATGCAAACAAAGGCACTCAGTGCACACACAGTAAGAGCATCCACATGAGGAGTTAGTGCAGAGTAACTAGTGCTTACCATGTGGATGAGCCCTTACTGATTTAAGTGGGTTTTGGGTCAGGCTCTTAATGCTGCCAAATTACCTTCTCCTTATGTCTTTGAGAGAGGAGTAGGAGACACGGCCATTAGAAGTATGCTGTCAGAGGAGGAGAAGTACCATAGAGTCTCTCTCTCCCTGCAGGCATATTTTTGGATCCACACACGGATCTGAAATCAGTGAGGTTTCTAACCCATACCTGCTGCCCCTTTCCTGAGATCAGATGCCTTTTGGAGAGAGTATGCCCAAGTTCTGTTTGCCGAGTTCCCAGCAGATTTTGTCCCCTCCCATGGGATTTTTTTATGGACCAAGACAGTTTAAATAATGCAATGAGCTGGGAATGTTTTTAGATGGGTTAATTCTAAAATGGATTATCCTAATTTCTCATATGTAAGAAGAAAACTGCTTTACTCCTCCCCTAGATATTACAGTTTATTTAGGTTCAGTTGTTTTACCATGTCTTTATTAAGAATGTAGTGTAGATGTAGCTGTGTAGGTCCCAGGATATTAGAGAGGCAAGCTGGGGGAAATGATCTCTATTATTGGACCAGCTTCTGTTGGTGAGAGAGACAAACTCGAAAGCTTGTCTCTTTCTGTCTGGCTTGAAAGCTTGTCTCTCTCACCGACAGAAGTCAGTCCAATAAAAGATATTACCTCACCCACCTTGTCTCTTTATTAAGAGTAACTGTTAGGGTAGAGATAGCTGCCAGGGAAACTGAAGGGCCCTGGTCTCTTTCTCAAGCTAATAAAATGATATTTTAAAATAGATTCCATGTATTTTTATACTGGAATAAATTACCAGTTCTAGATTAAATCCAGTCTGTGTTCATGTTGTTTATTTGAGATAGGATTTTCAAAGAGCCCAAGTTAGTTAGAAGCTCAAGTCTTATTAAAATTAAAATTCGATGGGTCATGGGCACCTATCTCGCATAGGCTCCTTTGAAAATCCCAGCTTCATTGCTAGGTCTCATCTCACTTCAGACTGAGAGAGAAACCCCAGCTGATCATAAAGTTGTTATGTGAGAGCATTACTGATTGTAGGATCCCATCACATGAAAATGTCTAGCTTGCATTGTCTATATGAATGTATGAATACTGGATAAGTGGATCTAATTTAGCTTCAGTTTCTGAAGCATTACAGACAATGCAGTGGCACTTTTCAGTAGATATTGCTTACTTTTCCCCAGGATTACAAATATTTGAATACAATTATTCCATCAACTGGACACATTTTCCATCCCATTTCTGCTTGAACAGTAGTATAATTTAGTGTTGATTTAAAAGACAGTCTGCCTTAAAGCAGATTGCAGAGTTTGCACACTGTGAATTGTAATTAAAGTATAAGGGGTTCTTATTATGTCAACAACTGGCATGAGAACCCCTGAGCAGCAGGTGACCCCAAACATGTGAGGTTTGTGACAGCTAGGATCCTTCTTTCACTGGTTTAGCAATCTGAAAGACCAAACTGAAAGAAGCCCAGAGGCTGTATATTTCATTAGGTCCCAAGGGAAGTGTGGGATACAGCTTCCTTCTGCTTCCCTGGGACGTAGCCAAAAAGTTTCTAGAGGCTCTGTTTTTGACAGAGGCTTGCTGAAGGTGGGAGGGGGGACCTTCCGCCAGTCACCCATAGGACCATAAATTTGACATTTCCCACAGTTTCTTTGAGTCAGTGATGTTGCTGTGTCAGCAGTATGTCCCAAATCTTGTGCTTTGTATTCTTTGAAATGGAACAGTTAAACTTTCAGGGGAACTAAAATGTTTTTCTTCACTGTCCAATAGTTTGTCTGGTGCGAAACCACAAAGGATTGTAAAGTACACATCTCAAAACAGGGTTTAGTTTTATCGAAAAGTATGTGTACTGTGCACACTGCTACAGGGTATACCTTTTTAAAATGAAAAAGAAAGAAGAATGTAGAAATAAAGATGACATTTCTTCCAGTAGATAAAGCAGAGCAGCACCAAAAAATATATATGTAGGATTTGATTGCAAGAGTGATAAGGAAAAGGAATTTTATGCAAATACTGGGCTAAACTCATCCCTAGTGTTATTCCATTGAAATCAGTCGAAACTTGGCCCAAAGAGTGAATTGTGGTGCATCTAGTCTATAATGTATTAACATGCTTTGAGAACTTAATGTTGAAAATCAATAGATTCTTCATCCTCTGTCCTTCCTGTCCTTTTGTGATTGACCTACAGCCATAACCTGTAGAAACTTGTACTTTTCGAGTTCCTGCAAGACACTCCTCCACACTTTTTCTGCCTCTACAGGAAAAAAAATTGACACAGCAACTGTATTAGTACTCTTTCCTCTTTGACTTGTATTTGTGTCTATGTGTGTTCAGCCTTTTAATCTTTGTTAATGAAGTTTTATTAAAAACTTGTCACAAGAAATTTAAAAAATGAGTACTCAGCTCAAACTATTTAGAAATTTTTTATTTCACACACACACAGATCGATCTATCAGTCTATCTGTTGATCTATCTATCCATCCTGTGACCATCACTGTAGTGTCTGAGTACTTTCCATCACAGTGATCAACTGTTGTATCTTATCTCGGTTCCCAGATATCTCTGTAAGTCCCACAACATCTTAGCACCACCTTACTGTACAAATCTCACGATGGAAAAGGGTTTGCTGGTCTTTTTAGTACCTAAACCCATATTTATACGTTTATTATTAGGGAGCAATTTGTCTAGCAGTGAGAAGAGGGGATTGGGTTTCTTCACTCCCGAGCACAGTTATCAATTCTGCCACAAATCTGGTGAGTGGCCTTGGTCAAGTCACATAACCTACTGAGTTTCACTGTAATTAGATTCCATAATGACAGATATTTTACAGATGTGATAGATCAGATTTGAGAAAGATGAAATAGATTTCAGAGTACTTCTGGGCCTTAGGGCTTGTCTACACTGCCCTCCAATTGGGATTACAAGGATATGAACAGTGCTGCTCTGTAACTCCCCCGTGTGGACACTGTGGGCATGAACTAAAAGGTTCCTACTTCGCGTTAACATAGTCCTTTTCAAACAGGACTATAGTGAGAACAAGGAACGTTTTAGTTTGCTCCCATGGGATCCACATAGGGAAGTTACAGTGCTGAACTTTAGTGGGCAATGCTATTCACACCTATGTAGTCTGAACCACATGCCTTAGTTTGGTATTTCAGAGATTTTTTTTAAAAATTGATTTATTACTGTATAAGCAGGATTGAACCTGATATAGCTTACCAGTTTCAGGCATTTTCTTGTGGGCATGTAACTTTTAAAAAGTTAGTATTGCAAACATTTTGCAAGCATTGAAGCCATAACAGGGACCAGATATTTTTATGTTATTGAAAACAAAAATATTAAAATGGCCAAAATATTAAGATTTTGAAAGTAGCCCAGCCCTGCACTGCTTTCCATAAAGATGTGTATTATACACTTATGATCATTCTGACATGATTCTGCCTTTAATTATATTTCTACCTTCAGAAGCTACTGGGCTTTTACACATATGGAGCGGAGGCCAAATTGGTACTAAGAAATATTTGACCAAGTCCTTTTAATATTTTAGCTCATACAAAGAGCAATGATGGAAGTGTTCTGTTTGTGATTAGTTTATTTTAACTAGTTTATTTGGGTGAAGACACCCAAATGGCATTTGCCCTGGTAATAGGTGAATCTATATGAAAATGTTGTTACCAATAGCCCAGGACGGTATTTATCATAGACCAATAGATCATTTACACTTTTATATGGTTTGTCTTCGTTTCTTTGGAGAAGGCTTTGGATTTTTCATGACTAGCCAGCCTACAAATACGACTTCAAAGATGTTTCCAAACGAACACTGCAACTTTAAATTTGGCAAGGATTTAATTTTCCAAAAGCATTTGTACGATATTTTCTCTGGGAAGTTTTAACTGCTCTTAGCTAATTTATCGACTACCCGAACTGAAGGTTCCTGACCTCTGTAATATATGCTAAGAGGCATATGCTGTAGCACATTAAGTACTGCTGCACAAAATACTTTCTTGTAGGATTCCCATCATCTTTGTCGCAGACATTATTTATGACATTTTAGTCAATATTTGCATGACAGAATGGTCAAAATTATTTTGTTTTAGGCATACCACTGATAGCTGGAGCCATACTCTTTATCATTCTTTTACATTCATTAGTCACTCTGCAGTGTTTTAAACATTTTAAAACACTCACGCAATTCAAAGGCAAATAGATTTCAGCCAAAACGCCTTCAAAATTATCTTTTTCCCTTTGAGTTATTCAGCGATTTTTAACACTTCATATGTTTGATGTTTTTTTCTTTAGTCTCAGCAAGGCAAAGTTTTTGCCGGCTTTGAATACACTAAAGATATGAGTTTGGGAGAAAAAACGCAAGGTAACCTTAATATGAAAATGTTATCAGACACAGCATAAGGTATAGCCAGCCCCCAAAAAGTGAGTATTTGCCTTCTAAACAAAGGGTAATTTTTTATTTTTCGTATTTTACAACAAAACTGATTAGCGAATAGTCTAACGCAAGAACATGTTGCTGTTAATAAAGTTTCCTCAGTGTGCCAGAAAGCAGATGGTGGCAACAGAATAGTGTTTTCTTTTGACAGCTTTTCTGAATGCTTTCTAAACCTACAAGAGATTTTGCTGTTCGATAATTAAATTTCTGACACTATGATTCTTTTAATCTAAAAACAGAAATAGAAACTGAAACTTAAAATTGTAATCAAGTCAAGCTGTCTGTTCAACAGACCAGACCTGCATCTTTAAAAGTTTGATTGAAATTGTGTCTACTCAGTCTAGTGCTCCGTTTTAGGAGTTCGGGGCTCTTCTGTTTTTCCCTCCTCAGATTTTAATTTCTCAGCAATGGAAGCAAGTTAAAATGAATTGTAATTAATATTTTCAGAGTGAACACTTTAAGCGTAACTCTTTTTTCATGCTGTTTTTTTTTCAGTTCCCTGTCTTTATTTTTTTCCCCATAGCGCACCCTAGTATTCCACATATCTCCAAGGATCTGTTGTTCCCCGAGATGTTCATTTTAAATACTGTTTAATTCTTTCCTTGCTTATAGCCCTCATACCTTGGATTTTGGTGTAATTTGGCACAACGGTTCTGTATAGACTCTGCAGGATATCACTTCTCTATTAGTTTTAACTTTGTCTTCTGCCTGTGTGGCTTATATACTCTGCAGAAGCGCAGTACAACTAGGCTGCCTAACAAAAAGCCTCTTTCTCTTCTGACTGAATCTGTCTTGTCGATGCCAACATGATACTGATGCAGCAAAACACATCCTGATTTTTATGGTTATTTAGTTTTCTTTTAAGCTGCAATCTGCAATATTGTGGGAGCAGGAATGTATCTGCAAAGCAGCGATTGGTAGGTATTCTCTGTAGATAGAATCTCCTAACTTTGGGAGATTGCTTCAGACTGACTGCAGTATTTCTGAAATTATTTGCAAAAGGCAGGCAGGTTAGAAGAGAGGAAGACGAACTTTGGGGTGCAGTGCTGGTGTCTGGCAAGAAGGAGAGCTTAGAAGTGGCAAGCAGGTTTTTCAGTTACATATATTTCAGTATTTTCTTAGGAGGCATAGTTCACATGAGACTAACGAAAATCTGAAATGGAAATTTTTCAGATGCCACGTTGAACTCCTCAAGTGCAAAGAACAAGGAAAAGACATATACCGGGGTAGGGGGAAAATTGGCACTACAACCAGATATGTACTTAAAAGGAGTTGAGATGAGAGCCAAGAGGCAAGCTGTCAGGTACACCCCATTGAATGAGAGCTGTGAAAACTACGTTTCCACTATGAGTCCATAATAAAAAATAAGGCTTAAACTTTACTCACATTGGTGCTGACTATAACTCAGTATTGAGCTGATACTGACCAAAACATCTTTTTATTCTTAACTAATCTCACCTATTTTTATTTGTGACATTATTCTTCTTTGTTTGAAATACTAATCCTTAGTATATCAAATGAGCCCATTCCCCAGCAGATTCCTCCTTTTGTAAATGTTAGTATATACGTTCTTATTTGAATATTCTTTGAAAACTTTTCTCCTGTAGTTGGTTTTTTTTGTTCGTTTGCTTGCTTTTGTGTAGAGCAGTCAAGTCTTGGGTGAAGTCTAGGAAAAGAATGAGGTTAGCAAAATTCTTAGATTGAAAAATACATTATGTTGCTGACGCCGGGAAACAGCTGGACTGGTATTGGTGGCACAGCTAGGGTTGCCAGTTTTGGTTGGACATATTCCTGGAGGTTTCTTCACATGACATAATCTTTAATTAAAAAATAATCTTCAATTCCTGGAGACTCCAGGACAATCCTGGAGGCTTAGCAAGCCTAGCAACAGCAGCTGTGAGTAGAGAAAAGACCAACTTTTGGAAGATTCTAACTCCGGGGTCGGTACATGCTTTTGTTTGTTTTATAGATAGAGGCAGAACTGCATTGCTCTTAATGCCGCCTCTTTAGGGCAATCCAGAGAGCAGCCTTGAGATGACCTTGTAATGCTGTGCATCTTGGCTAGAGGAAATGTGCCTCGTTGCAAGTTATTACGTGGTTGGGGGAGGATAAGGGATGAGAACTGGCACCAGAATGAATAGCCTAGCAAATGCCACATGCTTGGATCCCTTAGGGGTGGGTTTGTCACAATAAATATATAGCAAAAGGAGGTGTGAGGGTGGGGAGATTTTGATGTGTGTGAATGTGCTGCAGCCCAGTGGAGTCTCTGCATATACTGAAAATGGTGGACACAATTCTCCTCTCAGATATACTGAGGCAGACGCCACTGAAGTCAGTGTGGTTTACACTGCTGTAAAACCTGTATAGGCCCAGAGTTGTACCAAACCTACAAGATCTGCTCCAAGCCATCATGGGACAACATCATCTTCACTATAATATAATACAGTACAAAGAAATGTACTATTACAATGAATAATTTAATTAGATATTGCTATGGAAGGTGCTTCAGTTCAAGGATTCTTGTGGAAGTGATTTGAAGTTGCCTCCAAAAAATGAAGGAAAAGATGGCAGACAACAGGGATCTTACGGGTATGGTTGCACTGCAGTAAAACATCCCTGGCTGGCCCATGTCAGCAGGCTCGTGCTGCAGGGCTGTAAAATTGCATTGTAGACTTTCAGGCTCTCACTGGAACCCAGACTCTGGGACTCCGTGAGAGGGGAGGATCCCAGAACCTGGTTTCCGGCCCGAGCCTGAACGTCTACATTGTATTTTTATAGCCCTGCAGCCTGAATCCCATGAGCCTGAGTCAGCTCACATGGGCCCTTGTGGGTGTTTTATTGCAGTGTAGACGTGCCCTAAGGGAGATTAAAAGGATTCAGTCAGACTGACATTAGTACCAGGCTTTTAAACCACACTTTTTCCATGCAGTACAGTTGGAAGTTTTCTAGTTTAACCATGACAACACCGTAGTCATGATGCCTATGTATAAGAGAGAACAATATCTGGTGTTTAGAGCAAGAGGTTATGGGCCAGGCCTCTTGCCTTCTATTCCCATCTTTTAGACACTGTAGCTCTGGAGATAAAACACTTAATCTCTCCATACCTCAGGGCATTCATCTATAAAATGGGTATAATATTCACCTTCCTTATTGTATTGTGAGCTTTAACGTAATCCTAATAAAATGCTTTGAGTTCCTCAGATGAAAGCTGTTATATGAGTGCACATTTTTTTATTATTAATAGTAATAGTTTCAATGTGTCATTATTTATAATGGTGTTTTTCTAGTTTTATACATTTTGATCAGTTCACACATTTTAAAATGTTATAGCTCAAATGAGCTTTAATTATTTACAGATTGAAATTCAGACAAACGCTGTAGAATTACTCTATAGTTTTAAATACCTATATAATGAGCGTTCCTGAACCCTGCTCACCGACACTTTAGGATCATCAATGAAGCCCTTCAGAGTTTTAAACTCTTCATTGGTGTGCATATTCAGAACGTTGATGGCTTCTAAATAGAGTGGTTCAAATATTTCAAAGCACTTGAGATTAGTACAGTGTGAAGCAATTTAAAATTATTGTACTGCAATTAATTTTAAATAAGTGAGCACTGCATCTGTCTAGAAACCCATATAGATCCAAATGGAAGCGCTCTAAAAAACTGAAATGATCCAATAAATTTAAATCACTTTAAAAGTCATAAAAATGAATAGTGTAAATCAGTTTGTGAGGGACGTAGGCAATTTTTATAGAAAGGAATCCGAGGGTTAAGGCTCAAATTAGATTTTTTATTTTGGGGTTCGTGATGATGAAAAATAGGTTAATTTATATTTCCCAGTGGTTTCTCCTGGCTCTTATTTATTCTGATTTTTTTATTTCCCAAGATTGTAGAGGCTCAGAAATCCAACTTTGCCCAAATCTTTTCCCCATTACAAATATCTTCTCCAAACCTATGTAAACAAGGTATATAAGACAATAATGGTCCATACCTAGGAAATGCCAAGTATATTTTTAAGTCCAGCTGAAAAATAGTGCAAAATTAAAAATTTTACATCATAAAAGCTCATTTTTCTTGTCAGGCTGGATTACTTAGGGAATATGGATTTTTTCACCTCTAAATTATCAATTCAAATATGACCCATGTCAGTAGTTACCAAAATTAATTACAATCTGATGGCTTTTTGGAGGCCTATGCAAAATGAATTTGTGGTCTCAGTCCAGTTCTTGTAGACAGGGGTCCAGGTTAAAAAGACAGTCTCACAAGTAATAGAGGGCCTGATCCAAACCCCAGTGACATCAGTGGGAATCTACTGACTTTGGACCAGGCTTATGAAGTTATATGGACAGGTTCTTTTCAGATCTCTAGCACTTCAAGGCACGTTTCTGGTAGATACGTACAACTCTCTCCACAATATACTGTTAGGTCTAAAATTCCAAATTATCTTCCCAATATTATGACCACAAATTTATTTGTTACCTATGGGATTTACTTGATTATTCCATTTCACATTTTTTCCTAAACTCCATTGAATAAATAGTACCATCGCTTCCTTCTCCATACAGCAGCTCAATGTGTTATTGGGATGAGGGTTTACTTCAGGGTAATTTCTGCCTCTTGGCAAATGACTGGTGAGTGTCTGACTATAGTCCTGACACTGATGTGGGACGCCAACCAAATGGTTTCCTGGATGGAGTACTAGCCCCACTTGGTTTTTCAGGACTGGTTGGTAGCTGACATTTGCAAAAAATTGTTTTCAGCTTGCCCCAGGTCTGACGGGGAGTTCCAGAGCTGTGGAATGACAAAAAGCAAAGGGGCCCCCCTCTGTAGGGCCTTTTTAAGGCCTTACCTTACTTTTAGACAGTTGTCATTATCTTTGTCTAAAGGTCATGGCTAAATTGAATAAAAGGAAAGCTGTGTGTTCCTGTCGATGCACAAAGGCAGTATTGACTTTCCTAATCCAGTTTGCTGAGGGGTGAGAGAATTAAATTAGATATCTAAGCACAGAAATTGAGAGCCTTTGAAAACAAAGATAAGGAGACAGGCTGTATTTTCCCTTTCCTGGGAGCACTGGGCTCAAGATTTTGCAGGTGTGTCATCTGATCCATGGCTTGCATCGATCAAAACTGTGCCAATGCATATTTAATTAGCAAGGGGACCCTGGGTGTATTATGGCCATCATCCCTATATTGAATGGACTGTCAGACTTTCTGAATGCTTCCCCACCCCCAGCCCCGCTTCGTTGTTTGGGGAGCTTCTGCATTTTGTCTGAGCAGCTAAAAGTTTCTTTGTTTTTAGCTGATGATGCATACAGCACCACTGAGGAGAATACAAACAAGTAAAGTCCTAAAGTGTTTATTTTGTCTAGGAAAAAGGGCTGAACAAATTTGAATCCTTTGGGTTAGGGTAACAGATTTTTTTGTCTCTTGGAATTAAAAAAAAACGGTTGCATGTTGTTTACTTTAAGAATATTTTATTATAACAAATAAAATGTGCGCTATGGGATTCCTTAAGGAATCCTTTGATGACAATTTGAATTAAGTCAAAATTAATGTTTGCTGCTGCAAAGAAGTACATAGAAAATGTTCCAGAAATAAATCAATAAGCAGGAATCAAAGGCTGTAAACTGTTTTAAAAACAAACAGACGTAAATCAAATGCTTGTTTGTAATATCAAGCAGCAAATACGGGAATACACAGATTTCCCACATTCTAGAGCTATCGCATGATACCAGTAAATCATTCATGGATGGACTCGTGAAAACAAACAAAGTTGATTTAAAGTGAAAACCATTTTGATACAGCTTTGGAGTACTATTATCATTATAGTCAAATTATACATGCTGCTCCCATTTCTTATGACTAAGGAAGTAATGAGGAGTTTTTGCCGCAGACAAGTTAGCTCTGGAGTTTCTGGGATCTCTGCTTCCATCTACCTTGTTACAAAGCCTGATTATTCAGAAAAGTGTTGCTTGATAAACAGATGTAATACACAAAGTCTGCTTAGAATAAAGAGCAACAGACTGTGGGCACATGTTTTGGTCTCATTCAAACTCATCAGCATAGTCTAGCTAGCTGTTTTGTCGCTAGTCTACTTACAGGGTAGCTTAGTAACGTCTTACTGGTGAAGTAATAAGGAGTTTTTTGCCACAAAAGTTTTGTGGCAAGGGCTCATGGGAAAATCATTTGCATACATCTTGTTACAAAGGCTGACTACTTCCTGGCTTAGACAAAGTGTTGCCTGATAAACAGACTTAACACACAAATGTCTGTCTGGAATAAACAACAGCAAGCTTTGATTTACATTTCCATTATCAAAGATAATCTCTTTCCCAATGTACAGGAATTAAGAGTCCTCTTCTTATACAAACCAGACTGGCATTGCTGTGATTTTACCACTGCAGAACCCTTGTTCGTGAGTTGAAAGGATGTAACGTACTGTATATGGGGTGCATAAAATAAGAACTTGACAGCTGGTATGGATAGATACATGTGTGAGGCAGACGTGTATGATAATGACACATGGGCACTTGGAACACCTTATAAAATAGTTGACTTGAAGGTGATGGCTAGAATTTAAATGTAGATCAGTGTCTTATTTAAAATAAATAATAGTACACACCCCTATAACTATAAATAGGCGTGGCAGAATTTGATTTTTTTTTTATAATTTCAATGGATCAATATTTATTTTTAAGCATTTTTAAAATGTTTATCAGTTTAAATTTTCACAGTTGCACAAAATGATGGGTTTTAAGCTTTTTTCTTCAATTTTTATTTATCAAAATTTTCACTGTGCTGCGAGGTTATCAAACAATAGAGGGGTCAGAAAATAATTATTTGGTGACAGTAGACATTTAGATTAAAAAACTAAAGCCTTATAAATTGTTGAAACACAAATTATCAACACGACATGTCAAAATATACAAAATAAATATTCTGAAATGAAACTCTAATGAATTCTCAAGCAGCATTTTTCTTTGCTTCTCTGCAAATTTTAATTATTATTGGTGGAAATATTTTTTTGTCAATTTGTGGGCTTTAGGTGAAATTTACATTCATCGACATTTGCTGAAATATCTAATCCTTCCAAATCTATCTATAAATGACAATTGTAGTAAATTTAGTAAAAGTAAGTATAAAAAGTCGCAATACCTGTGCAGGTTTCTGCTTGTAAATAACTCATCCCTTAAACTCATACAGGTTTGTGTATAAAGGGATATGATTTAGATTTTTTTACATATATAAATCTTTGGTGAAATCTGTACCCCAAATTATAGATGAAAAATGTATTGCACAAAGACAACCCAGACGTATAAATATTTTATTAGAAATAGGACTCTGAAACTTGAATAAAATGTCAGTTCATTATACAATATTTTCCCAATAAAACATGACATGAATGCAAAATTTTACTTGTGCGCTTTTCTAGTGCTTGTGAAAGGTGTGGACTGACAGTACTGAAGAAAGGAGCTCTTTATTTATTTATCCACAGAACAGGGTCAGCATGGGCAATGTTAATACAGTCTTCCTCATTGATCCCCACCGACATGCTATTTCCTCTGTCCTGAAGGTACCACCTCTCCCAGTTAGAGGGTAGATACATTTCCGTGCCCATTCATACATTGGCTTCTCTGATGAAACCACTAACAAGGGTTCAGTTGTGATGGGGACACTGGTTTGGTAGGAATTAATCTGACACCCACTAATTCATTTAACATAGAACACCAGATAGCCAAGATAGGTTGCTTAAGGCCTAGCTTCAAACAGGAAACGCTGAGAGGAAGAACATTGCATGTCCTGAATAAAATGTTGGAGGAGATTTTCTGTTTACCATACAGTACTTCTCCAAGAAAATGTCTTGCCTCTCCAAGGTAGCATAATTATAAGTAGTGTAGTATTGATAAGTGAATAAGTGTATTTTGATTATCGAACTGCATAAGCAGTTGGTAACACTATGGTCATTTTCTGTGAGGAAGTAGGACCTGTGTTTCAGGTCTGTTTCTTCCTTGTCTACAAGTAAGGATTGCAGTGTTAGTCTGTTGATGTTGCTACCACCCAGAACCCAGAGTTTTCAGTGAACCTTTCATATTTCCTTTTTATTGTTGCCAGACAATGGATCACATGTGTTCAATGGCACACATCACAATGAATCCTTTTTCTACACTGTAGTGAATCTGTGGTCACACACATCAAGGCACCACAATTTACAGTGGGAATGAAACCCAGAACCGTCAGCATTAGAAAGCACAAATCCCTCCTGCTTGAGCTAAAGGACCGTGCCTGTCCACAGTTTGAGGTCAAGTTCAAGATCAGACTTAGCTCTTCCATATAACACCCACTCTTGTATTGGGATAGCATGTTTTTAAGGGTCTGATCCGCAATATCAGAGGCTGCTTCAGAAAATCTGGCCCATTTTGTCTTTTTTCACCCTCACTAATAGTTGGCTCCAGGAGATACAGAATAATATAGCTTCAAAATTCCTTTTATTCTGTTTCCCTGTAATGATTATTGATATCAGTCCCGTCTGAGCCCCGCTAGTCCAGTAACCCAAGTGTTCTCTCATGCATGCAAACTCTAGCTACTTTAGGGTTAAAATTCTATCGGTGGGCTTTTTTTAACCTAAAAAATGCTGCGCTATTCAAGGTTAAGCTTCCTTAAACTAAACTCCTGAATTTAAAAAAAAATCAGCAATCCTAATAGTGTTTCCTCACTATAATGTTTCCAACTCCATCTGAAATCATTTAAATACACCCCTTAATAACATGCACTTTATTGTAATATACAGATTCTTTGGCTTCCTACCAGCCCTAGCTTCAAGCACCAATGAAACTCGTTGCCGCAGGGGGCCCTGGATTCAAGAGGGGCTCCCATCTACTGTATATTTTGTTTTGTATGTTTTTCACTGGCTTTAATTATTGCAGGTGGTAGAATTTAACTGACAGTGTCACTGCTAAAAGAAATAGGCATAAAGTGTATATAGTGTATTGTGTGAAGCATCTATCAAATACATAAAGAGAATATCCAATGCATTGTTAAACTGCTTTATAATAAGTGATTTTATTGATTTCATGCAAATACTTATAAAACAGTCTTTCATTTATATCTATTATGTATGGACAAAAATTAATTTGTTTCTCTAGTCACCTGTTTGGCTAACGGACTCAGCAGGACTGACATCCCTCCCACAATATCAGAACCCACAAAACATGAAACATTCAGAAAGCTGGGGTTTTAAAGTTACCTTAATCAAAATGAAAAATTGTGCAAGCTATTGCCAACTTAGGAAAAAGTGAGGTGGACTGTGAACAAAAACTATGCAGTCCTCGACAAGTTTATAAAATACAATGACACTGAATTTTGCCAATCCTTTAATTGTGTGGTGGCACGTTTATATGTGCCAGATCATCTGCAGCATCTGAATAAAACCAGGGAAACAAAATTCTGCATAGAAACATTTTGGTTAAGTGCCTTTTTCAGTGTTCTTTTCAGGGGTTTCCATGAAACGGTACCTTGCCTGACAATCTTGAGCAGACTTTTGCCCAGTTAGTATTTTTGGGAGCCTTAGATGATCTGTATCACTGTATTTTTAAAAACACATTTTACTGCATTTTATTTTCCTTCGCCCGTTTGCAAACACTATAGTTTTTTGGGGTATTTTTTACATGAGGAGAGGGTTGCAGAAAAATAGGATTTGTAGCTAAATGTGAAAAAAAAAAGGCAAGACGCAATATACTAACAAACGTTCTGGGCTCACTGTCTGTCTTGCCACTAATTCTGGTGTCTGGAGCGCAGCGCTAACCATATACAAAAATGCATTCTTTGTATCTCAGCATCCAGAGAGAAAGTCTGAGTTTCTGTGCCGAGTACAGGATATGGAGCATCAATGAAGATGATGCCACACTGGGTATCAGAAGTGTGCCAGCTCGTAGCTTGGCATCCTTGCATGTATTAGTGATCGGCCATTTCCGCTGCCGTCTAAATGAATTTTAAAATATTTTTTTAGTTATTCATCTTATTTCCATATTTCTTTACTGTCTGTTTTTAAAAAATAAATATTTTTACTACATTTTAACATAATTTTAGTTGTAAAGGTCAAATAGTGATTGAACAATGACTTGGTGGGGAAAAAGAAACATAATGCATGTCCTATTCAATGAAATATGTTGATTTAATCCTTGAATATTGACTGGATTTTTAACCTTTGTGGTACCAAAAACATAAAACTTCTGTCAAAATATGGTGTCCAGAATATGGCAATGCTGAGGATGGGCTTATATGGACTATCTGCTAACCAGGATCTGAGTTTAGAGATAGTGCTAACCCACAACGTTGATATTTAAAATAAAATGTTAGCAACAAAGTTTAAATTTAAGATCTTTGTCAAGCTTCCTTTAGGAAGTGTTTAAAATAATACATTTAGAAGCTGGAGGAGAAGATAGTTCTTAGAGATAGACAGTAATGTTGTGGGATATCACATTGCCAGTTTTTTTAGCTGAACTTCACGTTGATTTTAACTGCAGATATCTGCCCTGGATTCTAAACATTTTTAATGTTCATATTACAAATTTGATGAAAATTATGTTGTGTGCACCTTTTATTAGATGTAATGTTTAATTTATATGGAACTGTCCTTTAAGCTTTTTCACAATAGTTAATGGATAGGGTAGCAGGTAAATTTTTAAAAAATATTTAAAATAGGCATTTTCTTTATAGTACTCAGTGGTAATTAAAATCTTCATTTGCTTAAAAGCAGGGGCCTTTTAAAAGCAATAAATTAGCATTGCTTGACCCAAGGTCTCCAGTAGTGCTGCTTCTTTCAGTGCTATTAATACCTCAAAGAAATAGAAGGGGTGGTGTTATCATTCTATTGCAATAGAAGTAAGATTTTCAATTTAATCACGGTTAAGTGTCATGATCTTTTGATCTTGCATTGACTTCGTACTGAAATGTAGTCCAGTTTCAGACAGCTAATTCTAAACCTTGCACAGTCAAGATGAAGTGAGGAAATAGGTTTACCACAAATGTAGATTTTTTTTTAATACAGTAACAAATGGTTTCGTTCCTTAAGTGTGTTTTCAGTTAAAACTTTTTTAAAGGTTTAAATTTATCCCAAATTCTTCTTTTACTCAAAATTGATAAAGTGTGATTTCTTTTAACTCTGTAATGTTTCTGTTGATCCTAAGAAAACCTAGTTAAGAGGTTGAGTTTTTCTTTAGAAAATATTTTTTACACATATAAAGCATTTTTTCTAATTTGAAGAGCAGACAGTTAAAAATAATTATGAAACAAAAATCTTGTTTACCCAAAGCTTTTGCTGAAAATCCTTATTTTTTAAGTAAAAGCACCTTTTTAGTACAAAAGAAAGTGAATGTAGATTAACAAACCTACATCAACAGATATGATCTTACGGGTCATTTTATTGTTTCAGGCAGATATATTAGTAGGATAATTGGCGACTTCTAAGTAGGAACCTGTAGAACTCATTATTGGTGCATGTTTTGAAGCCGTTGGTTCAGCATCTGATCTCGCTTTACACCATGTAAATGAGGAATAATGCCATTTATTTCAGTCTGCTACCCCAATGTACCCGCAGTGAAAGCATGATGAGAATCAGGTCTTCTATCTGTATTGTGAATTTCTGTTGCTGTAACATATAGACGGTAATCAGAACATGTTAGTTAGCATCACTTTTATAGCTAGTTACTGTTATATGCCAGTTTAAAAATATGTTTTGACTCTGGATTAAGTCTCAGGTTTGTATGCAATATACAAACTGCATTATAAAAAAATGTAGAAAAGCAGTTTAAATCAGGCTTCCTCTGAAGAGAATATTTCTCTAAGCCTAATTTATGCTAATGCACAGACTGAACACTCCATGCAATGATGTAAACAAGATACAGTTTCTTCTTAGCATAAATATGACCAGGGCACTGGCCTCCTAGCTTTGTCATGTCCTAGTGCAACATTCCTGTCCTTAGCTTGTACTTTCAACCTTTTAAGGAAGTCTGGCGCCTGTGATCTACTTTCCACAGCAGACCCTGTAATTTTTGGCTGTATTTTATGTTTTTCAGATTCAAGTCAATCTGAAAGTCCCAGCCAGCCAAGTGAAGCTGATATTAAGGACCAGCCAGAAAATGGTAAGTTCTTACCTGCTGCTAATTTGGAATATTATAATAATCCATGTTTACAAGGATTTTCATTTTCAAGTAATAAGTGCAGATGTCTAGAATGTAAAGACTCAGTCTTTGAACAATCGACTAGAGACCTCCACAAATGAATGGTGCATCTTCTTCGTAGTTAAATGCCATGGTTTCACAAAATAAGAGTAGCATTTGTCTCTACAGTCCTGGAGGGAGATCTTTATTCCATTAAAAGTTGCTTTAATTAAGGGGATGCTGTAATAGAGCCCGCTGCATGCAGCACTGGGGCTTATTTCGCTGTAGCAGAGGCTTTCAATCCATGGGTCATGAGTCATGACCCACTAGGGGGTGCCTGCAGCTTTACTTTCATTTTTATTTGTGTGCTTTTAACGTCGTTTTGTTTATTGATGTTTTCATGATAACGGAACACTCTGAAGTACCTGACTCATAGTGTCTGTCCAGCTCATCATTTTAGATTGCGGGATTTCAAATCGTCCTGCAAAACGAAACAGTCACTTTGAAGTACTATAATTTTTCTGTGACCACTTCTCTCTACCCCTAAAAAGTACACACAGTAAAACTGACAGGCAGTCCTCCTGAAGCACTGATACTCTCAAAGCAGGACTGGAAATCTATGAACACAGCAGCCACTCAAACTATTAACCACTTCTTGAGTTATAAAAGTTTTTTCAGAGCTGTCTGTATTTTCATTGGCATGCTTCTGAGAAGGTGGTAGTATTACATGGAGAGAAGAGATGCAGCAGGACTCAAATCTTAATTTGCTGCTGCTTTTTCTACTTTTATTTCTAAAGCTTGTTTCTGAAGACAGCTATTCAGCTTTGTTAGAAAGCAGGCCTATGGCTGTGAATTTTAAGAATACTGCAGTGAGACTGCTGCATTGTTTTAATAGGGAGTCATAAGCACAGAAGTCCCATTGAGAAAGGCTAAGCCATAAGGTCACTGCTGTGAGCAGGTACTAGTATTCTCTGAGGTGGGACAGTTTCTAAAAGTAGAAGTAATGGCTGTGTGGAATTGAACCCATGGAAGGGCCATCATGGCTGGTTTCCATTGTAAAAGGGCCCAGAGAAGCATTTGCTGTCAGTAATTGAGCTAGGGGATTGTATGTGAAAAGATAGATGAAGATACAAAAGGAAGAGCTTGAGGTAAAAACAATGCCCTTCTCTTTCCCCCAAACACTGCCCCCCAAAAAATACAACCCAACAACAACAGCTTAGCATCTCATGGCCCCTTTGGCAATTGAAATTCTGTACCTTCTGTTACTACAGAGAATTATTTCATTAGTGCTTGGAATCAAGAAATGATGACATCCAGCACTGGAGATAATTGAAACTGAGACAATCCCTGGTTATTCTGAATTTTTTTCTGATGTTTCTAAAAATGGTACTTATAATTATTAGTAGCAAGTGTATATATTGTAGTAGCATCGAGAGGCCCCGATTGAGAGTGGGGCCCCATTGTGCTTTATTCTGTCTAAACACAAAAAAGAGGCTTGTAACGTCTGCCCTGTAGGGCTTATAATCTAAAGCCCCTTTCACACTTATGAGGGCATTAAAAATCTCTCTCATATCGGATTTCTATATATATAAGAGAGATTCTCATTTCCCTTTAACAAATCCACGAGATTGCTTTTTGATTTGGTGTGTTTTTATTGCTGCCTCTCTTCTTTATGGTACGTCACTGTTTCCTTTAATGTTTTGAATGTTTATATTGAATACTTGACTAGTAAATAAACAAGTCACGAATAGGGATAAGATGGAAATGGTGGTGCTCAGATCTGGATTCCATTTGGATTTGAGTTCAGAGTTAGAGTTTAGGATTCAAGGCAGAATAGAGCTAGTGTTTATATTCAATGATATCAAAATCTTAAGAGCTTTTCTCAGGAAATTTCAGCATCACACTCTAAAAATCTCTTGGTGTCAGGTGATGTGGTGAGATGTCTAGCATTCTGGATCACTATTTCTCTCCCTCTGAAATTTGAAAGGTTTCAGATTTGAGGGCCTTTATTCTGCTCATCTCTAGCCACAACATCTGAAAACATTTTTCTGACTATTGAATGACGGTGTCTAGCTTCTCTTATCAGTGCTGTTTTACAACAATTATAATTTATTGCAAAAGTATTGCCAGGTTTGAAGATGAATTGGCTAAACTGTGAAATCTGTTCCGCCAGTTCTGAATGTTTTTTTTAATATGTTTCCTCTGTATATTAGGTCACATTTTAATTTAGACTTTGCTAGGCACCCCGAATCCTTCTGACTCTGGTGTTCTACTGTTATTATTTGTGTCTGGTTGATATTCTTTTGCAGCTTCTCAACAACCGTTCTCCTTACTGTGCAGTGCTCAGTCTTAAGGAAGCACATTTCACAACTGCCACCCCAAAAAGCAGCAATGACAGTGAATAATATAAAATGTGTCAAACCCCAGTAACACTAAATATGTCAGTTCTGGAGCCTTAATGCTTCTTGTAAAACAAACTTTAATGAATTATTGGAATGTCACTGGTGACTTGTCAATAGTACTTTTTTCCTTAAAAATAATCAGGAAAATTATTCTTTCTCTCAGTTTTAGTAATGGGTATTTTTCTCCACTATAACAGAATCCTTGTATCTGATTAGTTGCAGTTCGCCTGATCCCTCCAGGTTGATGCTGAGTTCATTCTCAGTGTGTACCTGGCGCAGCATGGAGATCAACATAGCCCTGCAGTTCTGATCTGCTGAATGCCAGGCTGAAAGCCAAACTGCAGGCTTTAAAAAATAAAAAACTGCTCACATAAAGTGCATACAGAAATCATATTCACTGTATTGTTCCACACTTGCCATAGACAGCTACCATAGACCCCAAAGCAAATACCTCTGGAGTCAGGGGGAGTCTCACCACTATTTTTAGTGGCAGTTGGGTTGTGCCCACAGAGAGGGAAATGTCTTAAAAACCAAAATAAAATAGCAGTGGGATAATTCTGCTCCCACTGAAGTCAACAGCAGAGCAACCAGATTGAGGACAGATTTTGGATCATATTGCATGGATTTCTGTAAGGAGTCTACAACGCGTATCAATTAAGAGTACTACCCCTCACATGCACACATTCCTTCATTTAAAAAAAATAAATCTTTAAAAGCCTTCCGAGGGTTGCACAGCCCCTCTGCTTGCCTGTTAATATTCTTTCTGTTCCACTCCATAAATTCTAAAGTTATATATTTTGCATAGCTTGAGTAGTGTAGGTTCAAAAGGGTCAGCTATATAGCCCTGAAAAACAAGGTCTTCTACAGTAAGTTTTAATTCATTGTTTAAAATTCTGGAGGTTGCTTTAGGAAGAATCATCCATTTAAGTTTCACTAAACTAAAGCTAATGCAAATAATTACTTTTGTATTTAGAGCCATCCATTTTCTCCAGTGGGTTTCATGGTTGCTATCACTCAGACAGAGCCAGCAGACAGAAAAATATTTGGTGCCAGCTGCTTCCAAAACAGCCCCTGCCCCTCATTTCTTTTCTTTAGCCTTTGCTAAGACACAGTTTCAGGCAACTGCTTACGCTATTAGCCCTGCTACAACTAACAGAACCCCAAAGAAAGAAATTGTTTTTCAAGACATCCAGCAAAGAGGTGAACAAGTGTTTTGTAGCCATCACAGGACCCTCTTCCTGGTCTTCTCTGGAAGTTCCCAGATTAAATCCTAACCAGATAAAGAAGAAAACTGAGAGCTTAAAATGGAGAGAAGGGAAAATCATGTGTCTCATCTTCGGATGGGTAAAAGGCAAAGTATATGAAGGAGAGCAGAAAAAACCATCATGACTCTCCCAACCCAAATTTAGTCCTTGTCTCCCTCCAGTTTGTATTCAGAGCTGGTTGATATCTTTATCCAGGCATACATCGCAGCCTGAGTAGTTGGAGCAGAAAGAACTCTCTCCAACATTACACAGATTCTCCACACATAAATAAGAAAAAGCGATAGGTGTAGAGTCTGTCCAGCAGAAAACTCAAACAGTGGATTGACTTCTTCTGACCATGTCCTTCAATGGCCTTTGGAAAAGGAGGTTGGAATAGCTCTCAGCAGCAAGGTACGCATGAAGACACTGGACTTGTTAAAGAGGAAAACAGTTTATTCTTTGAGTAGTGTCCCTGTGAGTGTTCCAGTGTAGATGTGTGTGCGTACCTGCACTGCCGATCGGAGAACATTGGTAGCAGTGTCTATTGGGTCCACAACATGCACTGTCACTCTTCTTGTGCTGTGCCCCGAGGCTAGTCAGCACACATGGGCTAACCATCCTGAGTTCCTTCTCAACTGCCCCTGGCTAGAGATGGAGCCTATAGCTGTCCATTAGCGGATCATTAACTCTCCTTTTCATTTGTTAATTTTTAGCTTTCTTCTGACTTTTATTTAGCCATGCCTTTAAAAAAAAAAAAAGAAGAAAGAAAAGAAAAATCTGGCATCTGATTACCAACATGTGCCGAATACATTGCTCATGCAAAATCCATAGAGGGGAGATTTTTATCTAACAAATAAAATATTTAATGCCCAAATCAAATGTTTTCATTCTAATGCATTCTTCATGCTTTGAGCTGCAAGTATCTTCATATCACCACAGGTAATGAAATGCACTTTGTTCTTCATTGCATTAAAAAAGACCAAACAAAGATGTGAAGCAACTCATTGAACACGTTTTTCAACCCTGCAGTAATTAGACTGAACTTGTAAACATTGCCATTTAAGTAGGGCTGGTCTTGGATATTAAACATGAAAGAAACGCTTTTTTAGAAAAATACCATGTATCAACTTTTCAATGCTTAAAACCACAATGGAACAAATTGTGGCCCCTCATAATGTGTGTGGTTGAAGTAGGGATGGGATGGATGTAGGGAACTCTCTGCACTCCCTTCCCTCTTCCCTGAGCAAGGCTGCTCGGGACAGACATAATATGGCTGTAGGTGCAGGAGAGTGCAGTGCTATCTGGAAGGTCCATGACTGGGTGAGGGAAGGGTCTCTGTATGCAGCAGCCAGGGTTCACTGTCATCCATAGAGCAGGTATAGGAAGAAGCACCTCACACTGCTTCCTGCATGGCCCTGGAGTCATTATACCATTCAGAGGGTCTGCATGAGCAGTTTGCCTCAGCTGAGCCCAAAGTGTACTGAATTCAGGGAGTACAAGAAGAATCTGGAGCTTGTTACTCTCTAGTTTGTCTGGATGGTAAAATGTTCAAAAGTGCCTTAGGAACCGAAGGGCTTGTCTTCCTGTACAGCGCTACAGCCGCCATAGTGCTATAGTGAAGTTGCTCCTCTGCCAGTGGCGGGAGAGCTTCTCCCATCAGTGTAGTTAATTCACCTCCCTGAAAGGCAGTAGATATGCCGGCAGGAGACGCTCTCCCAACAACATAGCGCTGTCTCCATCGGTGGGTGGGGGAGGAATGTATGTTGGTATAATTGTGTCGCTCGTAAGTGTGGATTTTTCACACTCCTGAGCAATGTAGTAATACTGATATAGGTCTGTAGTGTAGACCTGGCCTAAGTCCCATTGTTAAAAGTGACATAAGCACTTAGGAGCCTAAGTGTCATTGACATTCAATGAGATAGATTCTGAGGCTCCTAAGAGGCTCCTACATCACTTAGGCGCTCTTGAAAATGTTACCTAACATCTTCCATTTTTACCTGTTGTGTTGTTAGAAGGACCTTACTCTAGCTATGGTATAATACATGGAAGAAAAACGTTTTGTTCTTTTTAACTGAGTGAGGTAAATGTCTTCTTAAAAGTTCTGCCTCTTGATATACTTGTTCTAGTATTTCATCTCATTTTCTCTCCTCTCATGAAACCTGCAGTAATTTCATTGCTGTGCACGATTATCATCTCTTTTTCCTTTTTGTGTCGTAGAACACAGATCAATATCCTAAAGAGATACTGATGAAATCAAAGAGCCACTCTTATGGCATTTACATGTTGAACCCAGTCTGATACCACTTTACTCTAATTCAGTTGAACACGTGTTGAAATGAAAATTAATACAGTTAAAAAGTGCTTCATGTCAGCCTTCTAACATTCTTAAAAGCACCTCTTTTCCAGGATATACCTGGAGGCTGCAGAGAAAATTTTTCTTTCATTGATAGTTGCATTTGGCATGATACAATAGAAGCAGCTTTGTTGTTGTTTAGAGACTCATTTGGGTTGGATTGTATGAATATGGAAAGCTGCTTTTCTCATGCTATAAAGTAGCATTTGAGAAATCATCCCAAGCTCAGAGATCAAACTGAAATTAACTTCTCATCAGTAAGTACTTACAACAATGAATTTGCTAGCTTGGGGGTAAAGTAGAAGATCAGTGATAATTTCACTTTGTTTGAAAAAACCTGCGTATAGACTCTGGGCCAAATTGTCCACAGACTCACACTCCTTAAAATACCATTGGCTTCAGTTAGGTTACACAGGTGACTTTAAGTCAGGTTGTAAAGTTATGCTAGAATTTGTTCTGTAAAGTGGAGATTTGGTGCAGTCGTTCAGTGTGCCTTTCTGCAGAGTGACTATAGTAGGACATTTCAGTCTAGAAGTAGACATTAGCTAATGAACGTTTGATTTGAGGCAAATTCTATTTTATGTCCCTTACAGTTTACACTATTATTTATTTATGGGAAAGATGGAATCAGTTGTCTGTAGTGAGCCTTAGAGTCCATGTTTCATATGGTTCCAAAGAAACATGTGGGCATACTTGGCCACAAAATTTATAAAAGTGTGCTGTGAATCCTGCATTTTTTCATCCTGTTTCATTTCCAGTAGATTGCAGCCCAGATTCTCATTTCTAACACAAAATAAAATGAATAGAATTTTAATTGCAACACTCTAGAACCAAAACTCTTGCTGCATCTAACTCCATTTCCCAGCCAGTTTCATGGCCCTTATGCAAAAAGTATCTAAACAGTCTAGTAAAGAAAGCACTTGTCTCTCTCCTGTATTGCCATACTTTCAGTGAGATACATGTCCAAAGTCAAATGAGGTTATGGTCCAGATTTTATTGCACAACTTTTTTAATTTCCAGTGTTAATGGGTATACTCTCTGCTCACAATTTAGCCTAGTTATCATTAGCTGGCACTCCGTCGAGGACACCCTGTTTTGGCAGCTTTGAAGAATGTTGACAGTCAACCAACATGATATGAGATAGTCAGTAAGGGTCAGTTCTGAAGCCACTACAGGGGCCAAGTAGGGAATCTTGCCTCGTCAGTGACCTGCAGTATTTAATACTTTAGGATTGACGGAGGACTTCAGTTTTCACTGCTTATAACCATTAACCTTCACAACCAAAGCATTCTGACCAACCCCCCACCCTCCAAATCATCCAAGGAAAGTCTGACAGGAAATATTCAAAATATGAAATGAATGCTTATAGCATAACAAAGCAGTGCTTGAAAGACATGAAACGTTCATTACACTTCATCTGAATGCTGCAAAGAAAAGGGGCAATGAAAATGTGGCTGGACTGCATGTTTTTATTTCACCATATGTGTGTACAGCAAAAAGGCGGTGAACCTTTACAGTGGGCAAGGTGTATAAATAAAGTTGCATTACTCTAACTCATTTCAAGACTTATTTATATTCAGTATCTGTCTTCCATACCGTTCTGCATTTATCTATACAGACCCAGATAGCATTAAGATAGCACTCGCCCTGGGTAGAGGGCAACTTGTAGGTACGATGCCCCAGAAGCACCTCCTGACAAGGAATCTTGCCTCAAAGAGTCAGGATTCATTCCTTGCTCTCCAGCTTGTTCCCTGAGTGTGTGAGATCTGCTGCTGGACCATAGCCCCCTCACTCCCTCACCAGCCCAACTCTGCTGACCAGAGAGTCAGAGGAAAGCCAAGTCTCCACTCGTTTTCTGCTTCCTCCCCAGCCACATGCATGCAGGGAGAAGTACCAGGACCGTCAGCTCTTCAGCTTTGTTGTAGCTCATCTATAAGAGGTATTTCCGCTCTAACACCAGCCTATTCTCGCCCCTTAGTACTCCCAGTACTCAGTGGCGTCAGGACTGAGCTAGAGCTGTGAAAATTTCCCAGTTTTCACCACTAAACAACTTGTATGCTGAACACAAAATTTTTCATGAAATGCTTGTTATTCAATTCACAGCAGAGAGTTTTATTTAATCAATGTTACAGCCATAACCTGGGCAGACCACAAGCTGAGTGATGATCTAGGATACCACACTAGCCCACCAAGAAGACGGGCAACTAGGAAGAGGGTTTAATTTGTGGTTCTGGCTTTCATATAAACTTTCTGCCAAGTGGAGAGAAGGGCTTATTAAGGGAAAAGGCTAGGATGTTTGAAAACAAGGGGGGAAACCCACAAAAAGAAAAAACCCTCCAGCTTGTCTGTGGGTGTTAGAATTTCCATATGCTTGTAACTTAAGACAAAGGGCAAGTTTTGGTTGCTGCAAAATTACCTTTATTTATTTTTGTGATTGTATAAATATAATAAACCCTGCAAGCCAGAGTGTTTGGTCCAAAATGTGAACTTTTTACTCCCCACAAATCTCCTGAGTTGTGCTACCAACCTGTCAGCCTGATACACCCTTGTCATAAATTTGTATAGTTTAGCTTCCTCCACTGAACTGACTCCTTCATTTAACAGGTCTGATGGAAGTGTTATGAACCGCAATGAAATATGATAATTAGCAGTTTGATTTCTTTTTCATGTATTAATTTAAAAGGCTTGAACTCTAAATACAGGATCTGTAGATAAAAGCAGACTCTGAAATCAGTCATTTATCAGAAGTATTCATTAACTGACATTCATTTAGCTGGATTCCACTAAGAGAGGTGTGTGTAAATGTTTATACTGCTTTCTTCCCTATCATCCTTTTTTACACTTCCTCTTATAAAAAGCCTTGTGATTGACTTCAGAAGTGCTAAGAGGGTGATTGTCGTGTGAGCAACCTTGTCATAAAGGAAGCCACTGATCCAAGTCTTACATTACTGTGCTTAAGACAGTGGTTCCTAAAGGTCCTTTATTTTCTAAGCTGGGCATGTGTATAATCATTTAGTCTGTTCCTGTGGCACCGGGAAGGTGCACGATGGTTTGCCATGAAAAATCAGAGCTGCAGCTTTGACTTAAATGTTGCAGCATGCTGTTATCTGACTCGTCCTTTGCAGTACACCCTATGTTAAGGAGCTACATTACTGTTAATGCTTGTGCTTCTGGTCATCCACTGGAACTGCTTAGTGGGTCACAACCACCTTTTAAAAGTGCATAGGTTATCCACTTATAGTTGGAGGATTTTGGAAATTATCTCTTACTTTAGATTCATCTCTTTACACTCAGCTTAGTTCTTTTGTAGACTCCAGTTCTTACATAAATAAAAATATATGATATTTTGCTAATTACAATTTGAATAGAATAATGTGTTCCTCATGTTCTCATAGGCTTTAAGGCCGGAAGAGACCATCATGACCATCTAGTCTGATCTCCTGAACAATGCAAGACACAGAACCTCACCTACCCACGTCTGTAATAGACTCATAATGTCTGGCTGAGTTACTGAAGTCCTCAATTCATAATTTAAAGACTTTAGGTTACAGAGAATCCACCATTTACTCTGGTTTAAACATGCAAGTGACAGAGGAAGTGCAGAAGAAAGTGAAACAGCCCCCCCCCAGGATCTGTGCCAATATGCCCCAGGGGAAAATTCTTCCCTGACTCCAAATATTGCAGTCAGTTGGACCCTGATCATTTGGGTAAGACCAAACAGCCAGACATGTGGGGAAGAATTCTCTGTAGTAACTCAGAGCCCTCCGCATCTATAGTCCCATCACTGGTCATTGGAGATATTTGGTACTAGCAGTTGCTGATGGCTACATGCCATCGTAGGCAGTCTCATCATACCATCCCTTCCATAAACTTATCAAGCTTAGTCTTGAAGCCAGTTAGGTTTTTTGCCATCACTGCTCCCTTTGGAAGACTGTTCCTGAACTTCACTCCTCTGATGATTAGAAACCTTCATCTAATTTCAAGCCTAAACTTGTTGATGGACACTTTTGTATCCATTTGTTCTTGTGTCAACACTGGCACTTAAATAACTCCTCTTCTTCCCTGGTGTTTATCCGTCTGATGTATTTATAGAGAGCAATCTTATCTACCCTCAGCCTTTTGGTTAGGCTAAACAAGCCAAGCTCTTTGAGTCTCCTTTCATAAGGTAGGCTTCCCATTCCTCTGATCATCCTAGTAGTCCTTCTCTTCACCTGTTCCAGTTTGAAGTCATCTTTCTTAAACATGGAAGACCAGAACTGCACACAGTATTGCAGATGACATCTTAGCAGTGCTTTGTATGATGGTACTACTACTTCTCTGTTTCTACTGGAAATACCTTGCATGATGCATCCTAGGATTGCATTAGCCTTTTTCATAGCTGCGTCACATTAGTGGCTCGTAGTCACCCTGTGATCAACCAATACACTTAGGTCTTTCTCCTCTTCTGTCACTTCCACCTGATAAATCCCCAGTTTATACCCCCAAAAAATTGTTGTTAGTTCCTAAGTGCATGACCTTGCACTTTGCACAATTAAATGTCATCCAGTTTCTATTACTCTACTTTTCAAGGTCATCCAGTTTTCCTTGTATGATATTCTGGTCCTCTTCCTCATCAGCAAAACCTCCCAACTTTGTGTCATCTGCAAATGTTATTAGCACACTCCCACTATTTGTGCCCAGGTCATTAAAGAAATTGATAAATAAGACTGGTCCAGTGACTGATCCCTGAGGAACTTCACTAGTAACCTTCCTCCAGCCTGACAGTTGAACTTTCAGAATGACTTGTTGTAGTCTCCCCTTTAACCAGTTCCATATGCACTTTCAGTTTTCACATTAATCCCCATCTTCTCCAATTTAACTAATAATTTCCCATGTGGAACTGTACTAGATGTCTTACTTATATCCGGGTAGATTAAATCTGTTGCTTTTCAGTTGTCTAAATAATCAGTTATCTTAACAACAAAAGAGATCAGGTTGGTCTGGCACGATCTACCTTTTGTAAATACCATGTTGTATTTTATCCCAGTTACTGTTTACCTCTATGTGCTTAGCTACTTTTTCCTTCAAAATTTGTTCTAAGACCTTGCATACAATTGAGGTCAAACTAATGGGCCTGTAGTTTCCCAGATCACTTATTTTTCCTTTCTTAAAAATACTTACTGTAGTCGCAATTCTCCAGTCATGGTGTGTGACCCCCAAATTTATGGATTCATTAAAAATCCTTGCTATTGGGTTTGTAATTTCATATGCTAGTTCCTTTAATATTCTTGGATGGAGATTTTCCAGCCCCCCTGATTTGTCTCATTAAGCTGTTAGAGTTTGACTTCCGCCTCAGATACAGTAATTTTTACTTTCGTATCCTCATTTCCATTAGCCACCCTACCACTACCCGTAAGCACTATTCCCTCCTTACAGCAATGCACATCTATTGTTGAGATCAGTGGGAGTTCTACACTCAAAAGATCAGAATACCAGAAGCAAGATCCACCCTGTGGATGTCAGAATAGAATTCTGCTCCCAGATATGCGCACATAACTCCCAATGCCTCTATTATACACATATGAAACACATTATGGGACAAATAATGTCATCATATATACACTGAAGTCAGTGGATGTACAAAGTGCATATCCGAGACTCCGTTTGTAAATCGTTTAATAAAGTGCTGCATCCTTCTGGATGAGAGGAGCTGTCCATAACAGACCAAGGCCTCCAACAGACAGATGCCAGGGTTGACAGTGGAAAGATTGAACCTTGGGCCTTCAGCTTGATGAACAGAGGCCCATAACACTAAGGCTAGAGGAAGATTCATTTAGCTGAGAGTACCAGGCTGTCGATCTCTCAGGCAGCCACTAGGGAATGCATTGCCCCTGTTAAAACAAGCTTATCCTTGCTATCTGATGTCCTCGGAAATTCAAGTCCCTCCAGGGCTGTTACTTTGTAATGAACTGTACCCTTTTTTCCCTACATACTCCATGATCCTTATTAGGGAATCAAACCTGGGATCTTCAACATCAAAGATACAGACTTCTACCACATGAGCTAAAGTATAATTGATTAGCTCTAAATAGCAAACTGTTGTGGCTGCTGGACCAGCCACTGAAGGGAGCCATGGTCACTCACATGCTAAGGGTCTGATCCAACTCCAGTAATGTAAATGGTAGTTATTCTATTGGATCCTAAATCAATGTATTCGCTATATAAATGTAAGTCATTATCTCACATACCCAGATGGTTTGGGTATGTGGTGAAGTAAGAGAATGGATTAAACCTGCTTTTATAAGTGGAATCTGCTTTTATTCAATTATTTTGATAACATATTTTAAAGATTGGCTCATGCACCATGACTATGTGATTGTATTGCATTGCCCGGTAGGAAAGAAAAGATGCATTTTCAAAGGAGACCCAAATTTTGTGCCCAGATTTTTGCACATTAAAATATTGGATTTGATTGCACAAGTCTGAGTTTTTGCACAAGTAAAAACTTGAGTGTGAAAAACTATGGATGCAACTACCTAAGTGCAACTTCAGAGTATGTTTTTGAAAACGAGACCATAAACCTTATTCCTTTTTACTGAAGGCAGATGTTACTGTTAGATCTTTTCCAAGGAAAACAACTTAACCCCCAGTCCAGGCATTGGAAATGAAGTCTTAACATGGAAGATGCTAGGCAAGTAACACGGAGAAAGTTTAGGGTGATTGCCTCCTGCAGATCTAGGAGTAAAGTCCTCTCTGAAGCCTGACTGTAATGTAACTGAAATGGAAAAATGCCAGATCCATTTCTTAGAAAAAGAGAGAGACTTTTATTTGCAATGGTTCACAAATATTTTCCCAGGAACAAAGTAACAGCCAATGGAGGGCAGTGAGGTTAGGTTAGGTGATGGTCACATTTGTAAACAAAATTTCTGTATTATGCCTGTGATGGGCTGGATCACAGAAACCCCATGTGAGCTGCCACCTGAGTTGCCAAGACTACCTCTGCTCCTGTTTTCCCTGCCAACTCAGGACTCCAGCACCCTGTCTTGCTGAGCCAGATACTCCCATCTGCTCCAACAAAGACCCAGGGTCTGAATTACTTGCCCCAAAGCTGCAAGTTTACCTGAAAACAGCTCATAGAAGTGCGCTTGTCTTTAGCACTCAGATGCCCAACTCCTAGTGGGGTCTAAACCAAAATAAATCCATTCGACCTCTATAACACTGATAGAGAGAGATGCACAGTTGTTTGCTCCCCCAGGTATTAACACATACTCTGAGTTAATTAATAAGTAAAAAGTGATTTTGTTAAATACAGAAAGTAGGATTTTCATGGTTCCAAGTAGTAACAGACAGAACAAAGTAAGTCACCAAGCAAAATAAAATAAAATGCACATATCTATGTCTAATTGAACTGAATACAGATAATCTCACCCTCAGAGATGCTTCAGTAAGTTTTTTCCTCAAACTGGACACCTTTCAGGCCTGGGCACAATTCTTTCCCCTGGTACAGCTCTTGTTCCAGCTGGTAGCTAGGGGGATTCTTCATGATGGCTCCCACTCCGTTCTGTTCCACCCGTGGATATATCTTTTGCATAAGACGGGAATCCTTTGTCCCCCTCTGGGTTCCCACTCCCTCCTTCTCAATGGAAAGACACCAGGTTAAAGATGGATTCCAGTTCAGGTGACATGATCACATGTCACTGCAAGACTTCATTACCCACTTGCCAGCACACAGGTATACAGGAAGACTTACAGGTAAAACACAGCCATTTGCAGACAGTGGTCCTAGTTAATGGGAGTCATCAAGATTCCAAACCACCATTAATGGCCCACACTTTACATAATTACAATAGGCCCTCAGAGTTATAGTTCATATTTCTAGTTTCAGATACAAGAGTGGTACATTTATACAAATAGGATGATTACACTCTGTAGATTATAAGCTTTGTAATGAAACCTTACAAGAGAGCTTTTGCATGAAGCCTATCTCAATTACATTATATTCACTTATTATTAAATTTTTATAAAACCATATAGACTGCACAACGTCACAATGCCATTGTTACCTAACTTGAAAATGGCACTACAAGTTGTTTACAGCAGTTAGTGCTATTCACTTTCTCTCTTTTTTCAATGCAGTGTCTTCAGTCCTATAACGTCTTGTGAGTTGTGATAGTCTCCTGACAAATTTTTGTTCAGTGGTGGTCGACAGGTGCTGGTTGATTAAATGTGCTACTTACTGTGTATGTTTCACTTCTTGTGTCTTAAATTTTTTCAACCACTGTTGCACCTGAAGAAAATGCGGAAGTTTGACAGTTGGGAGTTACTGCTGAGTATGTGCTGTAAACTATGCTGCCCCATTCCCCTTTCCCCTCCCCATCCTCCTGATGCCAAATGATTTATAAAGTGCCTTAGCATTCTTGAGAGAGTTCACACTATCACCTCCAGGTAGTGCAGTAAGGAATTACAGAAGTGGATCGGAAGCACAGATTGGATAACTGGTATATTTCTGTGGAAGAACAAAACCAGGAGAGATTAAATTTAAAAGGAGAAAAGTTTCCCACTGTGACTTGCTAGGGTAAATCTTTAGTCGCTGATGTACTTGTTAGTAAACAGGTGATTGTGTGATTACAGTTTTCCATATACAGCACCTCTGTATTCCATTTTCATAGAATCCAATTAATATTTTAATTTTCAAGTGACTCACTCTTTCTCCAGTTATTGTGTACTCCCACTTCTACGCACACACAGACACACTTCTCTCAGAAACAGGTGTTCTGCTAAAGACATGCTGCAATGTGGGGATTCTAGCCCATGCTCCTGTCACCAGTGAAAGGCAGCATGGGATAGGAAAGAGGACTGCTGAGTGGAATCAAAAGATTTTTTTACTCTGTCTCTCTACTCTTTACAAACACATGGTCAGCAGCCCAGTGTTTCAGCTGCTCCATTCTCTCCCATTGAGCTCACTGGCACTTTGACCTTGCAACGCCCCTGCGGTCATATTGCCCACCTCATCCCCAGTAAGCCCTAGCCCCAGACCTCCCTTCTGCCTCTCTCTGGGAGGAGGCAGCTGAGTGAGAAATTACACTTTTATGGTGCAGTATCTCATTAGACCACCTGGGACTCTGCCTGTCAACCCTCTGTCCCTGCATGGTCAGCAAGGTGCTTGTAGAACCAGCCTTCAGTCAGGCAGAGAGGAGGTGTAGGGGTTGAGAAAACCACACCACCCTCTAAAAAAATGTACTGTGAGCATTTAGTGCCTGTGCCTATGTGTAGTTTTCCCTGCATAGGGGCTTCCTGTTCCTGCAAAGAGGGGGCTTGTGGGTGAGTGTCAACACCATCCATTTGGAGTCAATGGGCCAAATTATTTCCTTGCATTACTCTGCTGAAGCCAAGGAGAGAGGGATATTTTTATTGTGAACAGTTTATAGCAGTTACACCCATAGAAAATTTAGCCCAAAATCACAGGTTCTTCATATTTCTCTTCTTTTGTTCCTTACTCTTAAAAATAATTGCATGAAAGAAGGATCCTTGGTTCATAGGAAATTGACGGTGGCTTTTCTGACAAATTCTGATCTTTCACCATGTTAGCAAGAGGGTGACCCCGAGCAAGCTAGCTTTGCCTAGCTGAGCACCAGGCACTCAAGTTTCTGCTAGTGAAATCTTGGAGTAAATTGAGCCTGAGCTCTTTTAAAAGCAAGGAACTTGCTTTCATGATGCTTCCCATACCAATAAAAAGACGACAGAACACAGAAAGGGGCTAAACTCTTCCCTGGTGTAAAAAATGTGGAGAGGAGCCAGTGAAAGGGTTTGAGCAGCAGGAGAACATGGTTTTGCAGTGACAATTTCAATGTATGGAAAGGGAGTGAGGTAGCGAGGCTATAGGGATACAGGGGAACACCACAAAGTTCAGAAGTACACAGCCGATAGTGCTGTTTATTCAGACCACAGGATGGTGTGAACAGTGCCAGTTGGGGGAACATCTGCAAACGGGCTTCTGAGATTGCCAAGGCAGAGTTAACTGGGGTAACTGTGCACTAGCCAAGAGCGAGACCCAGGGAATTGATTAATCCATTGGGAAGTCAACAAGGCAGAAGAAGTCAGGCAGCTTCCGTCCCTGGGACCAGAAAAGAGGTGTGCTCCTTATTGCTGGCAGATTATCTTCGGAGATTCATTCCCCATTTATCTGAGATTGCAGGGCCCCTTAACTAATCTCATGAAAAGACTAGGAAAAATGAGGTCACTTGGTCACCTGCTTCTGACTTCAAGGATGTATAGCATACCTCTGTCCAGGCTCTGTATTAGAGTCCAGACTTAGAATCATAGAATCATAGACTATCAGGATTGGAAGGGACTCTCTTTGCCTGTCATGGTGCTGAGTGATGCATTTGAAGTAGGACTGGGACTGGGACCAGTCCTTTGACAGGAGGCAGAAATATAGAATATCCCATACACTATATAAATGTGAGTTATTATTATTGCCATTATGATGCAATCTATAAACCATTCCCACAAGAATGGAGACACAGCATCATTGAGAAAGAATATCTTCCTGTGAAATGGGCAGCAGAAACACTGCAGCATTATTTTCTGGGTAATGATTTTACCTCAGTGACAGGTCATTATCCCACTCCATGACTGAACCGGGTGAAGAACAGGAACCCAAGGGTAATCCAGCAGTATTTGGCTTTTACGACCTTTAAAGTTTGAAATGAAAGAACCAGCCAGGTATTAATATAAGAATACTGATCAGCTCCCTAGGAATGATGTGAGTGACAAGATGTGTGGAGGAAAGACAAATTCTTTCCCAAGCAAGGGTATATGTTAAATGATAGTCCCTAACATTGGCTTCTACGGCCCTGTAGCCAGGGCAAGTTCTCTCCTATCCACTCTCTTGTGCTTAAAATAGGATTTAAAGTTAAGTGACCTATCCTGAAAGGAAAAAGCTATGCATTTACTTGCTAGGAGAGGTGTGACTTGGATGAATGAATTGTTTTGGGATGGGAAAGAAGGCAGAAAATCTGCCTTGTTCTTTCTCCTATTCCATTTTCCCCTTCTCTCATATAGGAAGAATCTTCATTTTAGATAATTTAGCTTCCAAGAAAAAGAACCATTCATATCCTCATATTTTGTGGAAGAATGTTTTTCTAGGGATGGGCAGGCTGGCTTGGATACAGTAAGAACTTTCTCCTTTACGCCTCAAATGACTCTTTGCCAAAAATTCAAAACTCTACCCAAACCAATCCAGTATTGAAAATTTAACAAAAAGTCTGTTAATTTTTTAAATTCTTTTTTTGTGTCCCAGGTCCAAAATAAATTGAGAGAGCCCATTCTCATGAGATATCTTGTCCAATGTTGCAGACCTAAGAGGTTCCATTTTTCCAGTTACAGTTGAGATAAGAATCTGCAATGCTGGGATCTCATCCGTTCAGAATTTAACTCCAAATCTTCCAAAGTTCACCAGTCATTATTTTTCCCTTTTATTTCTGGGTTCCAATAATGCAGGCAAAGGAAGACCAGAAAAATTCTGATATTTTTGCATTATAAAGTTTAATGGAGAGATTCTGTTTTAAATTGAACTAATTGAAGTAAATGTAAAGAGCCTTGTGAATGAAGTCCTTTTTTGTATGCTTATAGAGGTTAGCTGTTTTATACTGCCACCCAGCACGATACTATCTGCCTTCCATGTAAAATCAATAGCAGTAGCAAAGTCCATAGTGGAATTCATGGAATCTCTGGCACGTCTCCTTTTCCAGGGTCAGAACTTGGCTTGGGGAAGGGTTTTTGTTTTTTATTTTATTAAGTTCCTATATTTTGGGGTAGTTGGTAAGGATTTAGGGGTAGAACGAAGCCTAAATGTCGAGTGTGTAATTCTTATACTGGAAAGGCTTTTGTTCTATTCCAAGGAAGATGAGTATATTATCCTGGTGTAAGTGGTTTGCTGCAGGCAATCTATTGTTCGTTCGGACACCCTTCTCAGAGTATAGGGAATAATTATCGTCAGTGTAGAGAGTATGACAGTAATGTTAGCGTTTTGGAAAGGCAGCTCTGAAGACTGGACTGGTGATGACTGCAGGTAAATCCAGCACTATATTTCATATAGATTTTATCATCAGTGAACGTTTTGACACTTTTGTACATTGCGGAGCACAGTGTCAGCACATAACACATAAATAATCATGTTGAATAAAGTGGAAAAGCCCATGGGAGATATGGGGCTGGCTGACCATGTGACCTAGTTTCCATTTCAAATGCCCATCTTCCAGAGGTCTTTTTTAATTTTATTGAATCTACTGCAGGTATTCTAAAACATCTATTATCATGGTTTCACAGTAGAATTTATTTCACTGTAGTAGTGATGAGGGAGACAGGTTTAAGGCAGGGAAGGGGAGAGGGAATAGTTCATGGAGACCCAAGGGTATGTACCAATATTATAAAACTAATTGGGAGCAGGAGTTTCCTTCCCTGGCTTCACCTGAAGTATGGTGATTGCTCACTTGCGTTGTATTTATCTAATTAAATTCTGCCGCCTATTGTAAACAAAAAGGTTATTCGTATGTTTCCTTCACTGTTAATTTTAAAAAATCTTGGGCCAGCTTTCATTTTCTTTGATCTCAGTGCCTCACACTCCCTTAACCCAACTCCAGGCCTTATCAGTTATGTCAATATAGCACTGCAGCATGTTGTTTTTGATGATATAAACTATGGGAACATAGTTAGCTACCACCAGTAGAGGGAGTATGAAACTTGGTGTTTTTATAGGTCCTAAAATAATTACACTATTCCTGGGTTTATTTGTATATTTAGGCAACATAGTAACCTAGATATTTAGAAACAGGATTTATTTAAAAGAACATACATGACAGTTTCATCAGAACTTTATTGTGCTGGTTTTTCATATGGGGTGAAATCCTGAGTTTTGCCATTGTCTTAAATGCGGTCAGGGTTTCATCCATGGTTTTCTAGTGCCCCTGGAACTTTTCCCCAAGACTTCTGAAATATCCCAGTACTTCATTCATCAGTCAAAGTGCTTGTTATTTTTAATAATTACAAGACATTTCTAATTGTGGTCTAGTTATGTTACTTTATCAAGTAGAATTTGCTCTGTGTTTACCAGGAATAAACAGTCTAGTGAAGCTGAGCGTTCGATGTGAGACACTCTTTGGAGCTGAGAAATGAGGGTAGAAATTGTCAAAGCTGGTTTTTTTTGTCAAAAAATGAATCATATTGACACTTGTTTAACGATAAACTTATTCAGAACAGTACATTGCTGGAAAAAAAATCCTCCACCCTAGAAATATGCAGGTGTCACAGATGAGTCAAACACTAGTGGGAGCAACACTGCCATAAGTTTGCAGAAATCCCCAGTGTTCTTTTATCTTTTATATGAGAATTTCACAAACCTGAAAAAAAGGCCAACACAAAAGTGTCCAAATATTTTTATGCTCACTTTACAGATTGTTACACTCAGGAAAATCTTCCTCACCAATTTGCAGTGACTACAAGAATCAGAATGCAGGGCTTAAAAATCTTAAAAATCACAGAAGTTTCTTCTGCTTTCCATCCTTTACAATTAAGTATTCATCTGTCAAATATTTGTATCATTGGAGAACAAGCAAAACAGGAGAAAATAGCATAGGCCAGTATGGAAGCTACAATATCAGACCTATGGTACGAGAGATGGTTTTGATGCTGGAGGTGCCAGTTGGATTAGGACGAAGCTACACCCATTTCTCTGTGTATAGCCCATCAGCATTTAGTAGCAAAAAGCATCTCTCACTGAAATGAAATGTCAAGGAGAGTTAGGTTTTGTACTTAATAGGACTTTTCTTGGCCTCTTGTTGATGGGCCCTATTGCTGAAAAGAGACAGGACTTGTGGCTTATAGGAGACCCATGCCATTTTCCATCCTGCTTTAATACTGCTTTGCCACCCAGAAAAAGAGCGTTAGCATTTAACAACCCTCCCATTTCCCCCTGAATATTTATATTCTTTTCCTGAGTGCCATACCAGTATTAAAAGCAGAATGAAAATGGATTTAACAATCGCTGGCATGGGGCTTCTATACAGCATGTGTGCCACAAATCATGTCACTTTTCAGCAATAGGGCTACTGCCAGCAGGAGGCTTAGAAATGCTCATGTTAATCAAAAATTTTAATTTCAAATCAAATTGACGGTTTACACATGGTGAGAAATGCTTCTCACCATGTGATTTTTCAGTATGCAAAGCTGGGCAAAATGGGTGCAGTTTTCTGTTAAGAATTTTGACTGCAGTATTTGCAAATTTATGGGTTTCAGTGTATTGGGTATGGTGAGTAGTTGATCTAACGGAGCCCCTTGGAGAATAGGAAACAGAAGGGTTTTCATGCAGCCTGGCACTGGTGAACTGCTGTTGGCACATGCTGCTGGAGAAATGACTGGTATTCAATAAACATCACTATGGTTAGAGGAAGATTTAAAGGAGGGAGGGGCTGCAATGCTATAAACAAGGAGTTGAAACAAATGTGCCTATTTCACATCTTGATTATTTTGAATATGTAAATGTTCCAAACCATTTTTAAATAACTTTCAGTTTATTTGCATGTTGGTCTTGTACACCCAATGCCTACAGCATATCCCCCAGTAATATTGATGCAAACGATAATATAGGTCCAATTCTGATCTGAGTTGGTATAATTAAATCAGTGGAGTTACTCTGATTAACATCAGTTTAAATATAACTAGAATTTGGCCTTATATTGTTCTTATGGCCTGCATTCCCAGATCCTTATCCTGCAAGCTCTTATTTCATGGAAGTGAGTAGTTACACTGAAGTCAGGAGGACACCATGAGGGCCCAACCCTGCACCTGTGGACAGGGCCGGTGCTACCATTAAGGCGAACTAGGCAGTTGCCTAGGGTGTCAAGATTTGGGGGCGCCAAAAAGTGGTGCCCCCAATTTTTTTTTTACAGCGGTTCCTCTCCGAGCACGCAGTCGCTGCTCCACTTCTCCTGCCTCCCAGGCTTGCAGCACCAATCAGCTGTTTGGCGCCGCAAGCCTGGGAGGAGAATTAGAGCGGAGCAGCATGCTTGGGGAGGACGCGGAGCAGAGGTGAGCTGGGGTGGGAAGGTGCTGCATGGCTCCCGGGGTGGGGGGGAGCCTCAGGGCAGGGGGAGAGCTGCTGCGGGGGTGGGGGCACCTCAGGGTGGAGGGGGCGGGCAGGGAGCTGCCGCAGAGTTGGAGGGGGGGTGCACAAGGTGGAAGTTTTTCTTAAGGTGCGAAACTTCCTTGCACCAGCCATGCCTGTGGATGTCAATGGCAAAATTCTCATTGACTTTAGTAAGAAGAAGATTGGGCCCATAGTGAGTAAGGAATACTCACATGAGTAATAATTGGCAGGATCTGGTGTTACTTGAGGAAACCAGTGTTTTCAAACCATATCTGAAATATAAACATAAAACCAAAGTATGATCAATTGACATGAAACATGATATCACGAGTTACACACTAAGTGACATTTCCATCTTGAAAGGAATGCAGCTTCTTTTGAGACTATGGGTTTAAAGTTCCCTTGCCATATTTCTTCATGCCGGGGAAATCAGACTGAATGTGACAGTACCCCTCCTCTTCCATTTCCCCCACCAGCACACAGGTACCATTTTACCTGTGCCAAGCCTACTGGGTAGTCTGTAGCATCACATGGCATCGCCAACTACATTAGGAAAGCCATATCCATCAGTCTGCCCAGGATTACCTCATAGCTCCTTTCTGTGTTCCCTCAGTCACTGAGCCAGATCCCAGGACGATAAAGCTGAAATATAATATCACTGCAGAGACCTAGGTGATCACAATTGTTGTTGTAACCAACCTAGATAAGAAAGGAAGATAAATAACTCATTATTATTATTATTATTTGCATGGGGGAGGCCTTTCTTTGTATTAGTCTCTTTATTGTCAGATGCCATAAATATTCCAAAATGATTATCCTTATGTAGATTTCATCTCATTTTCTTTGAAAGGGTTTGAGGAGCATATTATCTCATAAGCTGCCAAATGAATATAACCATTTATGACATTTCCTCTTTTTTTTAACATTTCCTTTTTGGATTGAAGACCTGAAGCAGATAACTATGCTAATTTAAGACATCTGTTGTTTTCCAAGATGTAGGGCCCTAGACAGTAGTAACTGCTGAGAATTTGTTTACTGAAATTGTGATTTTTCTTAATAGTTTTCATTATTGCAAAAAAATTATATATTTTTAAAAGGTCTCTGTGTTAAATAGGTAGAGAAAAAGTATCTCTTATGGAATATGAAACTGGCTGCAACCAGAGCTGCCAAATACAGAGGGCTCAGTGAAGAAACCCCATTATTACTCAATTCTCATACCCCTACATTGGATTGGACCTTGTGTCACACGTAGGGTCCATTAATATCATGAGAATCCTTCCACTGACATCAGTGGATGCTGAATCAAGCCCTCAGTCCCGTTAAACCAGTGGGACTCCGCACAGACCAAGGTCGTATTCAGTTTGAGTATGGGTGTTGCAGCTTGGCCCACAGTGTCAAGAAGTTTTCTGGAACCATACTGTTCTTTTCCATTCAATTCAGGAATTTTGGAGTTCAAAACCCCCCATAATTCATCAATGATTTTGCATGGTGTGAAGGGTTAACAAAACTTTCATTATCACACTCTGTTAAACCAGGACCAGGAAACAATTTCTAATCAACACTCTGATCTGGGCAGGGATTGTGCAGTCTTTTGTATTAGGCCTCAGATCTGTGTTCTCTATTCACACATGCTCACTTCCAGCTGTTGTCATTGAAATCCCACATAATCTGTCCAGGTCAAAGGGCAGTCATCCATGACTGCTGCTGTTAAAAGGTTATGCTGATTTCTGTTGTCAAATATTGGCCCTTTTCTCTTTCAATCACTCCCATTCTACTTTTTTCAACAAGAAAGATCCAGCCTAGAATTGTATTACATGACTTTAAAGTCTTAAAAGTGTTCCTCTATTGTACTAACACGACATGCCCTGGACGGTCTAATTCATTCTGTTACATTCCACAAAGAATTTTCTAGTGCTTCTTAAAAACTCTGTGCTAAAGCTGAGCAGGCAAGCTTCAAAGAATAATGACATATGGGTCTTGTGGCCTAACATTTATTTTGTAAGGAAATATGTCATTTGACTGTGTAATAAAATAACCATGCTTAATTATTGCTATGACAATAAAATTAAACTAGAAGTAACTGTAGCCAAAACAAGGCTGGGGCAGGAAGGGTGCAAGTAGAAAAGTGAGAGGAAGGGAGAAATGAGATTTCTGTATCAGAATTAAAATCATGGCTAATTTCTAGTTTGAACTCTTTTTTAAAAAGTCATATTTTAGAGATTTAATTGAGCCCATGTTTTAAAGCTTATAATGTATGAGTTTACAGAACATACTTTGTATGAAGAAAAATGGATCCCTGGGGTTAGCGTTAACCAGAGTTGCATGCAGTGGCCCAGTGCAGACTACAGAGTAAAAAAATAAAATAGATGATAGTCACCTTTATTTTTAATAGAGTACTGTGATCCATATAGACTACAGGTCCCAGAATGCAGTGGTCCATCTTGATTGTAGAGGGTATTCAGGTGAAGATGGAGAATTGCATGCTGGGATGTGTAGTCTCCACAAGACTTGCAGAGTATAAACACCTTATATGAAGATATCACATGATGCACATATGTTCTATCCTTCCTTTTATTTGTTTGTTTTTGCTGGGGGAAAGAACATGACCGAGGATCAAGCCTAAGTTCTACCACACCTATCCTGACACCACAATACAGTTAGATAAAAGTAAATCCACTGAGCAGTCTGGTGAGGAGAGTTCTCAATTATTTTCTCTCTCAAGGTGTCAGTGGTTGTACTCTTCTGATGGTTAGAAATCTTCCTCTAATTTTGAACCTGAACTTGCTGATGGATGCATCATCTCTTGTTGGTTTGGGGATTATTTGGTGAAGAAATCTGTCAGCTATCACATCCAGGAATATCTGGGCCCAGCTATTATAAGTAGCACTTGTCCTCCAATCTATATATGGGAAATTAAAGTATCTCATAATCATACAATTCCCAGTAGTATTCAATTCATTAAAATATTAAAGAGATGCCTATCCCTATCCATATCAGATCCTGGGGGTCTGTAGCATAACCCAGGGACAATCCCAGTGGAGCCAGTGCAAGCTTTCTTCCCCCAAAGTGATTTTGACCCATACAGATTCTGTTTTATCCATTCCATCACTTCTAATTTCTTTACAGTCTACCACCTCATCATTATTATACAATGCTACTGTATCACCTTTACCTTTATTTCCGTCTTTTCCTGAACAGCACATACCCTTCAGTACCTGTACTCCAGTCATGACCACTATTCCACCATGTTTCCGTTATCCCTAGGATATCTGGTTTTACTTCCTGCACCAGTAGTTCCAGTTCCTCCATTTTGTTACCGAGGCTCCTTGCATTGGTGTACTGACGTGTATATTCTAAGCAGTATTAATTAGTTACTCAACACTTTGTGAAACAGAGGATTATCTAGGTGGAGGATAGTACCAAGAGGAATCAAATTGCACTTTGAGTGGAGAGGGCTTTTCTTTTTAATCAGGCATTTGGTTAAGATAATAGGCTTGAAGCCCTAATTGATTATTACTATTTTAAGGTTTTAAGATGGTTATGTACAGTAAGATGCTTGACATGAATAGGGGTTTATAAATTGTTTCAGTCCTAGTGTAGGAACTTGTCTCGTAATTTCAAAATACTGAAAGTGAATCAAAGTTTCCCAGAAAGCTGTTTCTCCAAGCTTAATATTATAATACATCATCAGACTGTCCTATGCAAATGAAATAACTGAATTTGGACTTTTTCCTCTTCAAAGGATTAGCTCTTTCACAGTATATTATTGTTCAAATTACAGAGAACATGTTTTGTTTGCAAAGTACCACATACACTCATGGCACCATATAATTATTTAATAAATAATAATAATAATAATAATAAAAATTAATAATAAAAGGAAAACTTTAAAAACAACAGTAACACTTTGAACACTGGTACAATGAAAACATTTTTTGATATGTAATTAAGGAACCGTGACTTGATGAGTTTACTGTATGCAGGCTTTCCAGATAAAAGTAAATGCTTCAGTTGTGATTTTCTCAAACTTCAATTCAAGTGCTTGATCTGTAATCTTCCTACATCTGAGACTCCCTTCCTGGGCATTAATTACGAATTCAAAGGTGACTCTCCATGTAAACTAAATATTCGGAGGCAGTTTAGTTGGCTTTTGTACACACAAGGCCTCCATTGACTCAATCTTTATATGAATTCACTTAATAACACAGCGCAAATGAAATGAGACCTAATTCTGATCTTACATTCACTAGTGTAAAACAGGAGCAACTCTGTTAAGGTCAGTGGAAATTGACTTGCATATAACTGGTGTGTCACAGGGTTCACTTATCGCTAGCAGCGCCTCCTGCTGGCCGTCCTGGGAATTAGCTCTGCCAGGCTTGTGTTTTCCCTCCAATGATGTCTTGCCCCATCCTGTCTCGACGTGTGGCCCCACTCACTCTCAGATCTGCCATCTCCTCTTTGTGGCTTGGCCCTCTGGCCAGGTCACTAAGGTCCTCTCCTTCTTGAGAATTCAAAGTCCTTCCAGACCCGCTGGATTGCTGACATTTCCAGTGCCCTTGCCGCTCCCTATTGGCTGGTAGGGAAACTAAAGACCACTCTCTGCACTGGGTTCCAGCCCAGGGTCTCTATACAATCTGACCCCTTGTTGCTGTTTTCCTGGGCTTTTCCCCTCTCTGGGCCGGCCGGGCTTCCAACTTCTTCCACTCAGGGAGTAACTGCAGCCTACTTCCCTGCCTTCATGCAGCCTCCTTGCTGCTTACAGCTCCAGGGCTTTATACTGGCCCTGCCTGTTCCTGCCCCACTGAGCCTACTTCTAATTAGTGGTGTGCTCCCTGGCTCCTCCTCCAGATGCACCTGGTGGAGTTAATTGGTCTGCCTGGCCACCTTAACCCCTTTGAACCCTGTGTGGGGCAGACACCCCATCACATGGTGCAAGATCAGAATTAGGTTCCTTAAACGTAGACTTGTTTTCGCTCCTTCATTATTGGGGTAGTGTTTGATCCCAAAATGAAGAAAATGTAGTTTATAAGATTACGTTTTACATAATTACACTGTCACCATCAAGCTAAAGTGAATTACTTTTACTGTGGTGGTGGTGCTATATATGCATATTATTTGTATAATACCAAGAGGGTACTAGGTACTAAGAAACTATTTACTGGTTAGTATTATTATATAACATATTCAGCTAACTTTATTATTTTCCTGCTTCCTCAAGAAGAAAATTATCATCCCCATAAATATGACTTATAGTGAAGTACTGGAACCCAGGGCTTTTTCTTTCATGTCCAGATCCAACTCCTATTGAAATCAGTGGAAAGACTCCCACTTATTTCAGTGTGAGTTGCTTTGGACATAAAACCTTGATTCAGGAAAGCACTTAAGCACCGGTTTAAATTTAAGCGTGAGTAAGCCCATCCCTAGTTGGCAAAGCATTTAATTAAGCATGTGCTTTTCTTAAGCACGTGCTTACCGTTAAGCGTATGCTCTGGTGCTTTGCTGAATCAGTGCCTTGGTTTATGCATAGAACTTCAGTGAATGAATAGTTTTTGATAAATTCAATAAGGATCATCTAATCCTCATTTTAAACACCAGCTTTACTACTCAAATATGATTGAGGTACAAAACTGGAGAGATAATCAGTTCATGAACAGCAATTTCAACTTCCTATCTTAGGGGTATTTAACAAAAGTATAATTTTGCATATATTTCAGAAAAGTGCTGTATTAGAAGTAAATCTTGCAGACTTTAGGATGTTTAATCCTCTTTTCAATTAAGGTTCTTTTAATGCTAACATCTGCTTTTGCAATTACTTAACAACTTTACCTAATTTTTTTTCTCATTCACAATTAAGTGGAACAGCCAAATTGATACAGTTTCTCTAAAAGACATTTTTCCATTTTGGCCTTTTTTAGCAGGCACAAAAAAGTTACATTTTTACAGCTTTTCTTGTTAATTATGCTGTGTCCTGGCCATTCCTTTGTCATTTGTTTGGTGGGTTCCCTTCATTTTTTCCACTTTCAATTTTAAAAAGATTCCTCAGCAAAGGCTACAAACCCTAAGCCCTACTTCTGCAATTTGAATCATGTAGGCAGAACTTTAGGCCTTCTCGGAGTCCACTAAACTCAATGGGGCACCACGTATCTATGCATGCATGGATCAGATTGGAGGATCAGGGCCTGTTCAAGAGGACAGCTCATATGAGTCAGGATGTGAGTAAGGGGCCCGATTTCCTAATCATTTATGAATGTATAATTCAATTTAAAAATCTCAACCAATAAGACTGAAAATCTTGTCATGCTTTGCACTCTTGTTCAGTCACAGCTACAACCCTCTAAACACACACACACACTCACTCTCTCTAACGCTTTGAGAATGAGCCCAATGTTTTACCTTCACTGTGAATGTTCTTGCTTTTGTGTATTTTAAATCACCCCCTCAACATTATTGCAATAGGATCTCCTTTGTTACAGCCTGTCTGGCAAACAAAGGTGCCAGTGGACACAACAGGCAGAACCAGTGTAGTCTACTGTTATCAGACCTACCAAAGGTAGGTGCCATAATGGTGCTTGATGGTGCCATGTACTGAGCGTTCTGGCCCTTATCCAGTAAAACACTTAAGCATGTGCTTAACTTTAGGCGTCTGAGTGGTCCCATTGAAGTGAAGACCTAAGAGAATTATTTTTAATTCATAGATCTTTTAATCCAGTAAACAAATCTGCTGCAGTATATGAAAAGTAGACTCTCATATTAAAAGTACTCAGGAAATTGCCAGTGAACATATTCTGTTTGACTAATTACCCACTTTTAAAAAGAAAAATGATGCAATCATGAACTTTGTTATTGAAAAATGCAAACTGGGCCAGGCACAATCACCTACATTTTCTGAAATCTACTTTTGAGAAAATGGAAAAAACACTCAATTTCTATGCTGGCATTTTATGCACTTAAAAAAAAATTTTCCCCTCAAAAACATAGTAAAAATTCATGCTAGTAGAATGAGAGATTTGAGTTAAGTTTTAACATCAAGTACATTTGAGTAATTTAGCTGTAAACTATTGGATCGTGACAGATTTGTGAATATATTTGTGTACATATGTAGTACAAACTCACACATAGAGGGACCTATAGACACCAAATTATAATTTCAGTAGTGTATAGTATACTGTACTAAATATAATGATATAATGCTGTATCTGACAGACAGTTAACTATGTAGGGCACATGGTGCCCCTATAAAACATTCAATAATATGTGTGTGCGTGCATTGGAATCAGTGACCTTAAGTAGGACAACCTTAAAAGGTATGCCACTTATCCTGTGGACAAGTACGACTTTACAGTTCTTTTAATAATCCCTTATCCTGAGATTTCTCTTTTGACCCTGATTTCAAAAGCAAGAGGTCAGGCTGGCCTGCTAGCTCCAGACCTCTAATTGAAGTCCTGATATGTACGGTATGAACTGTAAATCCAGCTATGTACACTTACTTGCACTTGGTTTTGAGTTTGAAAGCTGCTTGCTTTGTAATTGATTATGCCCATGAAATTGAATTAACATTTGGTGATAGACATGTTTTCAGAGAAATAGGAAAATACCATTATGTGAAGTGTAACAACATTTTGATATAAAATGTAGAGTCATCCCTTACAGAAATGAAACAGGCAGGGAAACATACACCCTGTCTCAAAGAAATTCCAAGGCTTAAAGTTAATGCTTTTCTTATGCAGAGATTTATTTTGTCTTTTGCAAAGCTTGTTTTAAATGCTAGAATTTTTCTTTTTTATGGGAAAGGCATTCATTTTAAAGGTTTGGGGTTTTTTTTAAACAGCTGCTATTTTAAGATTTCCCTAGTGTAACCTCAGAAAATGAAGAGTACATCTTTAAATCTTGTTTTGTTTGAATGAATGGGTAGATAATCCTGATCAGATGTTTCTTTAGAGAATAATGTTTAAAACGATTATAGAATTTAGCTGTCCTGTCTGATTCCTAGGTACAGTATTTTAATTTCAGTTGTTAAGTCGGTAGGGGTCATCTAAGGTAACTGTATATTAAAATAGTCCTCTTTTGTTTCAGATTTCCTGTTGAGATACTTTAACATCTAGAAAACTCCCTGCTGATGTGTCATGTTAGCTTTCTTAATCTCCAGATACAAACTACAAAATAACCTACATAGCTGTATGACTAGTTACCCACCTCCAGAAATAATAATTAGTGCTAAGTGGGAAATTTGATGTCACATTTTAAATCTAAATGAAACTCAAGTATTTGAGAATACTGTCATTAAATGCTTAATGCTCATCAAAATTCTTTCATTCTATTTGTTTTGTAGGACATTTGGGCTTCCAGGACAGTTTTGTCACATCAGGTGTTTTCAGTGTGACTGAGCTAGTCAGAGTCTCACAGAGTAAGTATCCTTTTGTTGTTGTTTCCTGTGTTTATTATAACTTACTTTTCCTCCTGTTTCCCCCCACCCCAGAAACTGACAGTCCCCTCTTCTACCTGCACTCCACACATGACTAACTGTGTTCCACATTTTAAATTAAGTGGGAAAGTTAAAATAATAGAATATTTTAAAAATAAATGATAAGTTCCCGATTTTGCAAACCGATGGATCCTTACACCAATGTGGCACCTTACTGAAGCTATTAACATTCTGTGTAGGTGCCCATATGGATCAGTTTGTAGGTTCAAAGCTTAAGGGATGAATTTTAACCAGACCTTCTAAAATGACATCAGCTGTGCCCATCCATGAGCCAGGAATTACCTATACACCAGTTTTGTATATACATGTATGTGTATGCACAGAAGTGGCTGCTGTTTTAACACCCTTAGATTGGTGAACTTGCAAATACTGTGGACAGCTATACTGGTGTTAGCCCTAAGAGGCTCACTTACTCAGATGCCTACAGCTTTAACTTTGTGAGGCCTGCATTGTACCTCCATGATATGGAATTCTGCCTTTTAAAAGGATTTGGTTTTTGACCTTTAAAGAATGCTAATGCCCACAGCATGAGTGACACGCTGCAGCATGATCATTACCAGCTTGTCAATACTCACTAACAACAGTGAATTAAGAGTACCTGTCACCACCCCGTTCCATTGATCAAAGGTGCATTGATTGTATTTTTCTGTGACATAACCCAGACAGTCCAAGGAGACAGCCCCTCTCGAAGCTGTGCCTCTGTTTCGATTACAGCTAGACCAGCCCCTCAGTGCTAGGGTGCCGTGGATTTTTGTAGGTAGGGCCAAACTATGTTGCAACATTACAGTAGCACCAGTTAGCACTGCAGTAGTTCACAATTGGACTGTGTTTACAATATAAACCTTGCAGCTTATCTGCTTTAATATGCTTAGAAATAAAACACGGCGTGCAGGTTCTCAGCATGGAAGTTTAAAAGTTTGTTTATATGCCCTGCAAGTCCAACTTTTGGCCTTCCAGGGGCCCTGCCTGGCAGGGACAGCCTTAGGAGAGAACCCACGTTTTTGAATCAAACCATGGGCTTTCTATAGGAAAGGTCACCCTGTTTTCCTGCTTTATCTCCCTACACACACACACACACATATCAGCGCTCTAGTCAGAGCACTAAATTGGCTTCCTACTGAAAAACTAGAAGTGGGGGTTGGGGAGGAGATGTGTAGGCATCAGAGAGGTATGCATGGGAGACTGAGAAAGAAAAGGGTACCCTGACCTTAGCCAAGCAATTCTCCTCGCTCTCCTTCCCAGATAACCTGTGGAAAGGCTGTTTCAAGGACATGTGATGCCAGAGGGAGTTCTGAGTACACAGTATGTTTGAAAACCAGGCCACTTTATTTAAGTGCCCAAATTTGGACTTGGGAGCCTAATGTTTGGCACCGATTTTTGAAAACCCTGGTTTCGTTATTTTATTGTAGTGCACTAAATTGATTTTTAACATAAACAGTGTTGGGAATAGCTAAGTTATCTCCTCCTGTATGTGAATAGCTCCATTTTATGATGTTTTAATTTGGTGCAAAGGGGAAAGGCTCTTGAAGTCCTAAGGGAATCCACCCTATCACCCTCTAAGACATCCCACATTAAGATAATGTTATCTTCACTGGAGGAGCACTAGTCATCATAGCTGTCTCTGGTTTCTGTCAACCCTGGTTCATGTGTTTGCAAGATGCAGTTGTTAGAAAGTAACTAGGTTCACCACTCCTGACTTCCGATCTCCATAGCAGAGAGTTTGGGACTGTGTTTATGAGCCAGCATATTTCATGCTTATTAATATTCATAGACTCATAGACTCTAGGACTGGAAGGGACCTCGAGAGGTCATCGAGTCCAGTCCCCTGCCCTCATGGCAGGACCAATTACTGTCTAGACCATCCCTAATAGACATTTATCTAACCTACTCTTAAATACCTCCAGAGATGGAGATTCCACAACTTCCCTAGGCAATCTATTCCAGTGTTTAACTACCCTGACAGTTAGAAACTTTTTCCTAATGTCCAACCTAAATCTCCCTTGCTGCAGTTTAAGCCCATTGCTTCTTGTTCTATCATTGGAGGCTAAGGTGAACAAGTTTTCTCCCTCCTCCTGATGACACCCTTTTAGATACCTGAAAACTGCTATCATGTCCCCTCTCAGTCTTCTCTTTTCCAAACGAAACAAACCCAATTCCTTCAGCCTTCCTTCATAGGTCATGTTCTCAAGACCTTTAATCATTCTTGTTGCTCTTCTCTGGACCCTGTCCAATTTCTCCACATCTTTCTTGAAATGTGGTGCCCAGAACTGGACACAATACTCCAGTTGAGGCCTAACCAGCGCAGAGTAAAGCGGAAGAATGACTTCTCGCGTCTTGTTTACAACACACCTGTTAATGCATCCCAGAATCACGTTTGCTTTTTTTGCAACGGTATCACACTGTTGACTCATTTTAAGCTTGTGGTCTACTATGACCCCTAGATCTCTTTCTGCCATACTCCTTCCTAGACAGTCTCTTCCCATTCTGTATGTATGAAACTGATTGTTCCTTCCATTACATTTTATCATAACAACAACAACAACAACAACAAATCTTTTACCAAAGATCCCAGTGCCTAACAAATTTTACAAACATATTGTGAAATGTATTTATGAGGCTCACGCTCCCTGTCGCTGGAATGTACACAGCAGCCTTTAAAATTTGCTTGGAAACATACAGGAGGGTAGGGTAAAAAATGTAGTATTGCATCCATTGGAGTTACCAAGGAAATTTTGGGAGGTAAAATAAAATTATCCAACTGTTATTTATCCAGGACACAAGGGCTTGCTCTCCTTGCTCATGCAAAAAATGCCATGGTCTCTTTTAAGGACCCTATGCAATCAGGACCTCAGTTTTATATCCTGTCTGCAAGACAGCACCTCTCCGAAAAACAGTGCCCCAACACTTACTAGGATCTCCCTTCAGTACTGACTGAGAAGAAAGAATACCAACTGCTGGCTTAGGAACACTGCTTCTGGTAGCATCTTGGATTTTCTGTGGAGGTGCCCCATACACATGCTGACCGGGTCTGACCCCGTTTCGTTTATGAGCTCTGACAAGCCCACACAGTAGGATATGTCTAGTGTGGATTCTATCAACAAATCCCATTGATGTCAGTGTGAATTTGCCTGCCAACATTCAGGGAATGATTTAGCATAAAGGATCCATGATTAACCGCTATGAGTTGTGCCTAAACTGACATGTAAGGTTGCTTGATAGATTGCCCTATTCAGAATAAACCTGGCTGGGCTGTTTAAATATACTTGTGGCTTTACTTCAGACTAGTCCACAGATTGCTTTGGCACTGGAGAGCTCAACCCCTGCAGAGCACTAATCCAGATTCACCAGGATTTTTTTATTAGAACTTGGCAGCTTGAATTATCAAGATACACTCAATCCAGTCTATATATTTATTTCTCTAAAAAGCCACTGAAACTTTAAACACCACCCTGCTGGGGGAAACAGCCCATATGCACATCCTCTGTGGTGAGGCCCTTCTTTGATTTCCTGAGCATGCGCTGTGACAGCTTCCCAGAAGGCCATATTCCACATATGAGCATGAGGCTGCAGAGAGATCCAGGAGCATGTTCTTGGAAGAAAGTTGTGTGATTCTGGGCCTGAATCCCTGTTGTGGCGAATGCTGTTTTGGGGTTGAATGATGCAGTGCAGCAGTGCTGCCCACATTTTGTATACAGCTCTACATCAAAGCAACGTTTGTTTAAAAAACATTTCAATAATATTAATTTTCTAAATGTGTTTAAATGTGTGTGAATTTTCAAGGACAGTCGCTGTCCCTCTTGCCGTGCAGTGTGTGTGCTACAGGAATTCTCATGCTGAGACGGAAGGACCAAATTTTGCTTTTTGTTACATCAGCATAATTGCACTGAAGTCAATGGGGTTATTCTAGATTTACACCTACGTAAGATAAGCAGATTTTGGCGTCTGCGGCAACTATAGCTCTGTATGGCCTTGTTTCTTTTACACCTTTTGACATTATAGTTTTCGTGGTTTTTTTAATAGAAATACATGGTTTCCTTGAATTTTAAGTAGTTGTCTGTTGTTAGCTTCTGTCATCTAAAATTAACATGAGGCACGTGTTAGTGTTTCCAGCATTTCCTCATTAGGTATTGTTGGGTAATAATAATGTGCCATATATATTGAATAAGGTTGTCAGAGGTCAGTGTGATGGAGAGACTCAGATAAAATGTTGTTCTGTCAGCCATGCAAGTCTGAGTAGTGGGGATGAAAAAGCTAAGCAAAAAGTCATCTTCCTGGGAACAAATATTTGGTATTAACATTATACCTTTTTCTAATCCAGAACCCCAGTTCTCAAACTGGGGGTTGTGATCGCTCAGAGGGTCATGAGGTTATTACGTGGGGTCGTGAGTTGTCAGCCTCCACCCCCAAACTCCACGTCGCCTCCAGCATTTATAATAGTGTTAAATATAAAACAGTGTTTTTTCATTTATAAGGGGAGTCGCACTCAGAGGTTTGCTGTGTGAAAGGGGTAGCCAATACAAAAGTTTGAGAACCACTGATATCTTTAATCTGTCAATCATTTGTATAGGTCCCAGTTCTCATAGTATTTATTTAGGTTTGTCTGAGCCCCTGAACAAGAATTATAGACCCTCTTGGTGACAGGTAGACCTGTAGCTTTCTTCTGTTCCACAGCAACGGGCTTTACCACTGAATCACTAGCCTGCTGCTCAATCTTCTAGAGGCTGGGTAAATAGGAAAGACAAAGCATGAGAAAGAAAGCAGGGGTGCTTGGGCATAGGAGGTGAGATTGGGAAGCACTGGCAGGCTGGAAGCTTAGGGGCATGAAAAAGGCTACTACAAACATGTTGCCAGTTTTAAGAAACTAAACATGGAATCCCCCATCTTTGGAGGTTTTTCGGAACAGGTTAGATGAACACCTGTCAGGGATGATCTAGCCTCAGTGCAGGGGGCTGAACTACATGACCTCTCAAGGTCCCTTCCAGCCCTACATTTCTGTGACGCAGTGTATGCGAAAACTAGGTATGAGGTCGTTCTCCACTCATTGTCCAATGTGAGTAGGCCAGATCAGATCCCCAATATTCCTGTATTGTGGTTGGGGAAAATCAGCATTGACCCACATACCCCGGACTCTGCTGGGACTGCTCCAGAGAGAAATTCATCCATGACTGAGAAGGGTTGGGCTGAGGGTTAAAGGCAGGAGTGTCAGAGCAGATGCACATTATTGTTCCTCAAGCCTGAGGCTACATTTAACCATCCGTTGGCCCCTTCAGCACTGGGGAAACTCCCCCTAAAGAATGTCCTAGGGACAGTGGTGAAGGGAAGCCATACAAGTGTGGCTCCAGTGCACCTCTGTTGACTCCTATGTTGCTGGTGAGAGCCACAGGGGGCCCTAAGCTCCTGTAGACCCCAGACAATGTGCAGGATTTGTTGATTGAAAAGGCAGCTGTTGCACAAGCGAAACAAACCCCTCACCTCCAACCATCCTTTATGAGGAGGTCCTCAGAGGTGTCTAACTTCCATTGAAATCCATAGAAGCTAGGCTCCTAAATACCTTTGAGGATTTGGACCTAAATTCAGTCCCCAGCTCATGTGTGCAGAGGTCCCCAGGGCAGTAGAATATGCCTGCTGTGAAAGGGTGGCAAGATGTGGGAGTGCAGAATTTGTTCACCCCATTTGGCACAAAGTTCTTCTCCATGGGATATCCCTGTTCAGCAGGACCCTGGAAGTGTGAATGGGAGACATTGACAGGCTGGGAGCTTGGGTCCAGGGAAGGAGCATGGAGAGGAGGCTAATGCAGCCATTAGATTTGAGTAACCTGCATATGCTCCTGATCTGGATTCCTTCCTGTGTGGATATTCCCCACAGACAGTTGAAATATACAGGCTGAGCTGTGAAGGAAGGATTTGGGGCTTAATGAGCAGTCTCTAAAAGCAGATCAAATTTACGCATGTTTCGCGCTGCATTGTTGGCTGAAATTATAGAATTCCCGGTGCTGATGTACGAAGCACCCTGCCTGCTCACTGGATTGAGAATGCCACGCTTAAAGTTGTAAAATACTAGTTCAGTTTTTCATGGAGTTGGTGGGATGATTTTTAACCCTTTTAATATGCCAGTTAAACCACACACACACACACTCACACTTCTGTGTTAGACACTTTAGATCCCATGAAAGGATTAAGTAAATTCCACAGGCTGTGAATGATTTTATGGTCATGGAATTTTGAAAAGGCAGGGATCCTGGAATAATGCAGTTTAGGAGTGGATACTAAGGGTGTGAGACTTTCAAGCAGTCAATCTTTGTGATTAGGGATTGCTGTAGCAGTGCTTCAGTGTCTGCTGAAACCAGCTGCAGAATTCTCCTTACTCTTGCTGCATAGATGGGTGCTGCTGTGGCATAGAATTTCGGGGGCTCTGGCAATGGGAAACTGGAACAGAATGTAAGAGGTTTCAGATTGACATGAAGTGGCACCCTAGTGTTTGAAATGTGCAATAATTCTGTAACTGTATGAAATAATCATTGCTGTTTAAGGCAATAAAAGGGAAATAATCTCTTGTGTGTAGTGTTTGTGTGTGTGACTCCTCACGCTCACCCGAGAGGCTGAATAAAGCTGTTTGTAATATTCCATCTCAGATGATTAGAAGTACTGAAGCAGAATCATCTCGGTTGAAAGACATAGAACTGACACTGTAGTTACTGTGGGAGGAATGTGAAGGAGAAATTAAATTCATTGCTACTACTCTGAGCGGGCAGGGGGTGGGTCAGGGAAGAGATGGATATAACCGAAGGAATATAGCTTTCCAGTGTACTTTTATCAAGGAGTACTTATCCACTCAAAATAAGAGGTATAATGTAAACAAATTATAGAGAAAGTTCTATTGCACCCACCAATTCCTCTGGATGTAGAGGGCCAACCCACAGTGTAATTCTCCCGAAGGTAGAATGGTTATCAATAGCTGTAGTCCAAAGCCCACCAGAGGGGTCTACTTTCTCTGTATGACACAGAGCTTCTTCGTGACGCCACAAATTGGTTTTGTGGTGGCGGGGCCTTCAGATCCATAACCGCCTGGATCTGCTGGAGATTGCCTTACACTCAGCTGCCTTGCAAAAAAGCAGGAGTTAGTGCTGCTGCAGCTCTGAAACTGCAGAGTGGCTCCACTGCTTTTCTGCAGTCTGGAGGAGAGTGGGAAGGATCCATAGAACTCCCTAGTGCAGAGCACACTTACTAGGGCTTTTATAGAGCCTGTATGTTTTCTGCTATACTAAGCAATACCGTAGCTGAGATAGTTAGAAGTCAGCAGCATGAAAAATAACATTTAAAAGATAACTCTGTATTCCTTAGCCAAGGACTGCTATCCCAAACATAGCATTTGGGCTTGTGTGTATAAGAGGGAGAGAAAAAAAGATGATAATAAAAAATAGACTGCAGGCATCGAATGAACAGTTACTGTGACCTTGTTTTTTGTATGCCATTACACAATTCAATGGCAGTCCACTCAAACCTTGCTCTCGATCGATATCCTATTAAAGCAGCACAAAAAGTCTCCATAAACTTAGTGGTTAGCTATGTTTATAAATGGAACTCAGCATAATTAGATGGTCAATAGCAAGCTGTACTAGTAATTTTAAAATGAACATCACACATTTCATATCAGTTGTAGTCGGCAAAACCTCTTTGAGCCTAACAATACAGTACATAGGAGACAAAGGTTATGCAACAAATTCGAGCTACCCTTTCCTCGCTCAGTCAGAAAGATAGTATGTTTTCCTCTGGTTGTTAAGCCACAGTATATGAAAAAGTGTGTTAGTCAGTCGTCATGTTTCTTATAATAGGTTTATCCTTATGTACATTGTCACTTTGCTGCAATATTAGACATGTCCTGATCCTAGTTTTACCCAAATATCTTTGTAAAAACAAATAAACAAAAAATTAAAAAAGAGAAATTAAATATATCTTAACAACTAAAAGACAGGGCCATTTTTTTAAGGAAGACAAATGCCAGCTTGGCTGGTTTTATGTAGTGGGTTTCCTGTACTCTAGTTCAGTAAATTTCCAAAATAAATATTCAAATTGAATCGAGTCACAGGGTTTTTTGCTAATTTTTCTTGACATTTTGGGTGACTATTTGAGCTAATAAACTGGCTCACTGGGAGCTTTCCTCAGAGCTGCCCTTTATCCAGAGCAGAGCTACCCTGCAGGTGGTCAAAGAGAAGCAGCTCCTTGCTCGCCTCCCCAGTTTAACATGGAATGATTGGCCTACGATGAGGGTTGTTCTAGTCTTTCAGGCAAACTCTCTCATTCTGCCCCTTCATAGTGATTGAAATGTATCCTGTGTGTGTAGGAGTTTTGTGATGGAGACCGCCCTGTCAGCTGAAATCAGCTGAAGCTGCATCAGTTAGTTCACTTACAGGCGCCGCACACATCAATCAAAGAAAGTTTTAAATGAAAGGCCAGATTTCTATCCAATAAACCATTTTACTCCTCCCTCATTGGGGTCAGAGCTCTGTGTCAAATGACATCTTGATGCAGGCATGTGGGTGGGGTGTGTATTGTGTGGAAGCTCAGTTGAAATTTTCAACCTATATCTCCTGCTTGGGATGTGTTCTTGAGCTATTTTGGTGTCATTTTTCTGAGGAGCATCTCTTAGGTGGAGAAAGCAGCATATTTTCAGTGTGGCTGGTATAATCTTAACCTTCAATTTATGTATACTTTGGTGTAATAAAGGACTGGCTTTGTATTATAGAACAGAATGATCTCCACTATGTTAGTGCTCTGGACAATGCCAAAGCATGTTCTTGGGACACTGGGTGCAGGTGAGGAGGGTGATCACATGTTGGATGATCATATGCTAAAATGAGGAAACTCAGTTTAGATCACTTTAATCCTTCTGTTTGCTCTCTGGTGCTGGAATGTTGATGGGGAATCCTACAGACAGACAGAAATGTGACTCTGTCTTTCCTCAGTATTCAGGGCTAATAGAAGAGGGAAAGTCTATTCAGGCAGCGTGAGGGGCCATTCGGAGCAGGTGAGGTTTTGCCTGGCTAGGCTAGATGAAGTTTATGCTCCTTTGCAACATGTTGTGTTGCAAAACAGAAAAGTAAATACAAGGTCCAAATAGAACATAACAGGGTTCCCTCAGCCAAAGTCCAATGTAAAGTGTTATGAAGTGTGACTCGATTCAGCCAAGTCTACAACAGTGATATAAAGCATGAGTTACTTCAACCAAATTCCAGAGAGGAAGAGACCGATTCCCCCCCTACTCAGAGAAAGAGAGTTAACCCCTTCCCTGCCAGCCTCTGGGTGGGGTCTGTCATTTCCCTCACTTTGTCTACAGTAAAATGTTGTTTGAAGAGCAAAGTAACTGGGAAAAGAAAACACAGATACCCTTTATTGAAAGATAACTTCCTAATACCACAGTATATGAATCCAGAACAGTTCCCCTTTGTGGAAAGTTTACCCCTATAGCATTACTAAGTGTAGTGACCTTGGTCTGTCTCTGCTATGAATGTAATTGTTAGAACTGCCATAGGCCTTTTAAATAAGCAACTGCCATGAAGCCTTTAAATACCTTTAATACTCAACTGCTTTAATAAATGTTCTGTCCTTTGACCATTTTATTAAGAGGAATGGATCTTGTCTTTTTACCCTTCATCATGCATCCTCTCAGCTCAGCTCCTTGAGTACTGCAGGGTGTTCGAGGACTTGACAAGAAAACCCCAATACTGTTAAATATGGAGAAAGCTAGAGGTTACCTAGTTAACACTTTCTATCTTGTGGTTAGTTTTTATGTTACTAGCTTTACCCCCATCCCACTCCACATATTTTTAGGCTATGTTCACCATGTTGAGAAGTGGAAGCATATTTTAGTTTCACATAAGGCAAATTCAAGAATTTGGCCAGTAATGCCCTAGATTTTGGGGGGTGATGAACAGGAGCAGAGTCAATTTATGAACACAAAATTTTCCTCCATCTCTGTCTGAAATAACACTGCTTAGTAAAACTTACAATAGCTGGGAAATTCATTGCCCCTTGGAAAGAAATGGTGCTTTAATTTAGTGCCTGCCTTTTTATGTGCCTATTTGGAAAATATTACTATTAACCTCCAAGTTAGGCTTTGTTAGGTCTGAGGTGCAGGGGAATTGATCAACAAAGGGGTTTACAGAGTACAAAATCTGCTTGGCAAAGGAGTTGCTGAAAACTATGGAGTAGATGCTGCAGAGAGTACCCTTATGATTGATTTCCATTCACGTCAGACTGACTGCAGTGTGGTCATTTTTCTAACCCATAACTGCTCACACTGCAGCAGTCTGCTATCTGCAGGGTGTCTGAATTATAGCAGTCCATGCCTATGTTACCTTTTACACAAATTACTTACACTAGTTTCTTTTTCATGCAAATTTGTCAGTTTTACAGCCTCTTGTAGCTGCTGTCAGGAAACTCTAGCAGAAAGCACAATTTAATAAAATAAATTTAATTTAATAAAATTACTATATTTAATTTTTCTTAAAAAAAACAAAACCCTGCCCTCTCATACAACCAGTGCACAGGAAACATATTTTAGTTAAAGGAAGACAACAAAGGATTTTGGTGTTCTTGCCATAAATTACTTCCCAAATTATTCCCTTTTAATGATCATTCCAGATTTTCTTAAGTTTTAATAGCATTATGTGCTTTCCACCCCATCCTTTTAAAATCTGTTGCTTGCTGTCTATTCTAGCAGTGCTTGTTCCCTAAAACTTGGGGTGAAATCCTGACTCTATTGAAATCAAAGGCAGAACTTCCAGTGGCTTCATTTGGGCCCATATTTCATCCTTGGTATGCTAGGTTATTTGTGCAAGATACCTGAACCATCCAGTCTTGATTTCCTCACCGATGCCCACCAGAGTGAAATATTTCAGTTGGGCTCAGTTCCTCCCCGGTAGGAGCAAGCACAGGTCTATTGATTTCAATACAGTTTTTCCAACTGAGGCAAGAGTAAATTTGGCACAGTATCATTGTGTGGCACCAGGAAAATCCCGGTGAATCAGTTTTCACATAATATATCCTGTGCCAAACAGATATATCTTGGGCAACGGGGTAATTTTCATCAGATTGTGGAATGGGACAGACAATCAATCATGGTCCATAAAGCAGAATGTCCTATAAAGGTCAGGGCACTGGAATGGTGACAGTGGGAATGGTATCATATCATATGCAGTTGATTTCATTGAGGAAGACCTTGCCGGCTCAGTTTTATATTCGGTTACAACATTCGTTCCATATTGTTTAACACATGTGAGTTCACAGTCCTATCTATGCCTGTAAACTTTTGGAAAAGGAACTCTCATAATACCTTAGTGTAAAACAAGTACTCTAGGCAAGTGTATTAGAGTTAGGTGAGTCATAGCACAGTGGTAGTCCTTACAGAAAACCATGCATGCTGGTGGGAATAAAGAATAATAGAAAACTGTTGTTGGATAATAATATAATGAGGCAAATTGTCTCTGGCCCCCGCACAGGCGCACAGAGACAGAGAGGAACACAAGGAATCTCAGCCCCTGGCATACTTCCTGCAGGGGCGTTGGACAGTCATAGCTCCTATGCTCCGAGGGTATAGAGACTGTAGCCTCTATGTACATCTGGGTGCACACAGCATTCTCAAAGCTCTTGGGAAGAGGTGACACCACTGCCCCTTCCCTGTCTACAGAAGCTCACAGACTGGGCCAGGCGTACACGGTGCAACACGTCCACCACTCAGGCTGCGCCTATTAAGGAAGGAAGTTTCAAGAGATGTTATTAAGAAGATTACAATATGGCAGCAGTTTCTTAAAGGAATCCAAGATTCTTGCTGCAAATGATTAGAACGGACGGTGCAGAAAAGACTGACCTGAAAAGAAAATAAGAACATCTTTATTATATCATATCATTATTATTATTTATTATATTATCGTCGTACTTAGGAGCCCTAGGTGGGGACCTGGACTGCATTGTAGAAACAGACCGAAAAAGACACTCCCTGCCCCAGAGGGACTCGTATAGTGGTAAAATGTTCCTCATTACCATGTCAGTTCACTTTGGGTGTTGATATATAATTGAGTCCTTATTTACATGACTTACTGAGTTGAATTTCTTTTGTTTCCCTAGCACCAATAGCTGCAGGAACAGGTCCAAATTTCTCCCTCTCAGATTTGGAAAGTTCTTCATACTATAGCATGAGCCCAGGAGCAATGAGGAGGTCTTTACCTAGCACATCCTCTACCAGGTAATTTGATATATGCATGCTATTGGGTTACGTGTGAAACCCAGATTATGATTAATGCTCATATGGAAGTTATTGTTTAGTATTTACATTGTTTGATGTGTTCTGGTGGGGACGGGACAGTGAGTCTTTTCAGAATCACAAATTTGAGTGTCTGTCTCAATCTATATTAAAGCTCTATACTTAAAGTCCAGCTTTGAAAAAAGCTGCAGAGACACACACAGGCCCTGATTCTTTTCTCATGTACATTGTTTAGAATCGGGTAATTCCATTGAAATCAGTGTAGTGACACTGATATAAGGCGAATCAGGCTCATAATGAAACATAATGTCCTCCTATGATAATGTCACTGAGTATTTTTCATGGAGATATTTCTTGTAGGTATCATAGCTTGCATTGCATTGAAGGGAAAGAGACCGGACACCAGACTTCAGATAAAACGTATATGTATTGTGTATACATAAAAGTGTTAGCTGTGAAACTAACATAGTGCTGAAGATTTGGCCTTTTAATCCATTCATATTTTGGTGTGGCTTTAAGAATATTGTGATTTAATTAAGCAATTGAATTTTTGATAGAGGCTACTATCAAGTCCGATTGCATATCTTAGATGCAAACTAGCAGACAAGAATATTTTTTACTCTGTCTTTTTACTTTAACCATCCATGAGATTGAATTTATAAATCAGCGTAGTCACCATTGCCATCTTGAACACTATTAAGGAACCAGATTGATTTTTGTTTGTCCGCCAGCCAAAATGTTCAGTTATTTCAAAGACATGACAGGAAATTCTAACTTCAGCTTGGAGTTCTTTTAGGTTCTGATCTCAGTCAGCAGCGCCACCAGCTTTGCAAAAAGCAGGCACACCATAAAAAAAAAACCCATACCTTTTCTCTGTAGCTGTTTTTATTTTCTACAAAAGTATGTAGAGTCTCCTAGCAATAACTTTTAGCTTACAGTTCGCAGTGATTGAAAGAACATTCTGTACACATGAGCTCAGTCAGCATTCTGAAGCTTAGCAAATACGGTTCCCATTATATGTGGCAGTAATCAATTTAAAAGTTGTACTGTTAGTTTTTTCACATGTGTTTGGCATACTGTATGTGCAGTGCTCATCATTAGAATCAATCCTAGCAAGAATTTTGTTGTGACGCCAGGAGTGAAAAAGGCAGATTATTAGAGTTACTTGAAAGCTCAGTTGTCACTCTTCTATTCTTCTGCAAATAGCTAGCACTGATAAGGAGCTAATTATAAACATCACCAGTAGTTAATAACTTGGTAATACGTTTGTTTTTCTCTTGTTAGGTTGTTCCCAGTTAGAAAAAAAAATATTCCTTAAATACACAGACTCAGCGGCGCTATCAGGCAGTAATTGTATTGTACACACAAAATTTCCCCTACCAACATATACTGATTCTTTAAAATAAGTTATGGCAGAACCTGCATTTCATACATACCATAAAACATTGTCTCCCTTCAGCTTTGCATACAGAACTCCCAAATCCTGCAGCTCTTACTCAGGCAGAAATTAAGTTGAGTCTTGCCTGAGTAAAGGCTGGAAGATTTAGCTCAATGGGAGTTATGCCAATGGAATGTTTTATATCTATCCAGTACATCCCTGATACACAAAGGCATCTATTCTTGTTTACTCCATGGAACATTTAGGCAGGTAAGGCTTTTCTTGAATCCCTTACACACTGCTGGTGGAATTGACCCCACAGAATAAAGAGTTAGCAATAGACATAAGATCTGAAAAAAATGTGTTAGGACAAATTGACAATAATATCCTAGAGCATTCTTGCATCTCATTTTTCCAAACTTAGCCAAGATTGTAGGCCCTTGGCACTGGAATTCATTCCCCCACTGCTCTGCCACACTTTGAGTCAGTTGACCTTCAGAGCACGGTGTAGGGGTTCTCCCTTCTCTCAGCCTTTTGGATTTGGAGGAGGTATTGTATATGGTGGATGCTGTGTGAGAGTCTTTCAATGTTGACATTAGTCAGCAAGATTTTTGTTCCTTTTTTTTTTTTTTTTTTTAAATCTGTGGTGGCATCCAGAAACTGTCCTACATCAAGCATTGAACAAATAAGGTATAGGATGAAATTTTTATACTTGTTTAAAATAACCTGTGACAATGTAAAACTGAAACATCTTTTCCATCTTTTGCCATCACTCAGGTGTTTATTATTGTAGGGTTGCCATAAAGCTGGGATTGCTGCCATTTAATTTTTCTTTAGGATAGGGCCAGCTCCAGGCACCAGCTGAGCAAGCAGGTGCTTGGGGCATCCAAGGGGAAGGGGTGGCATGTCGGGCTCTTCAGCGGCAATTCGGCAGTGGGTCCCTCGGTCCCTCTCAGAGGGAAGGACCTGCCACCGAATTGCCACTGAAGAAGAAAGCGGTGCGGTGGAGCTACCGCCAATCATGGCTTTTTCTTTTTCTTTCTTTTTTTTTTTTTTCCGCCACTTGGGGCGGCAAAAACCCTGGAGCTGGCCCTGCTGTAGGAAAAGAAAGCATTGCAAATATAAAAAATGCATACAAAGGGAGTATATGGAATTCACAATAAGATAGAAGGTAGAAGACAAGATAGTTTAAATGAGGGTCTACCTGTCAGTACCATAGCTGGTGACAGAGTAAGTTAATGGTACAAAACCCACTGAAGTCAATGGGAGTCTTTCTGTTGACTTCAGCGTGCTTTACATAAGGTCCTAGCCTTACACCTGTGAAAATCTAAATTTTAAAATAGCTTTGGTTCCAGTTTGGAATGAGTTTGGTGATCTCAGCTTAGTCTTTGTTGGAGGTTGTTCTGTGTCACAGTATCAGCATGGAGCTTGGCATAGTTCAGAATGGCATAAGGCAGCCTCAAGTCTGATAAAAGTTGATCAGGACTGAGGAACATTGTTTCAGCTTTGTGGGGAAGAGTGAAGAGAACGGGAATCTCTCCCAAGTCAATGCCGTCAGTGTCACTAAACTTAACCCAGTTGGTCTCTTCCTGTGCTACCGAGAAATATACCAACAGAGAAATACCTTTGTATCCTTTCAGCATATACAGTATTGTATGTTTTGCTGTTTCAGCTCTACAAAACGCCTCAAATCTGTGGAGGATGAAATGGACAGTCCTGGTGAAGAGCCATTTTATACAAGCCAAGGACGCTCTCCAGGAAGTGGCAGTCAGTCAAGTGGATGGCATGAAGTGGAGCCAGGTAAGCCACAGCTTTCAAGAGTCATAGGAAATTTTCTCTAGTTTTTCAGTTTTGTTATCATAAGAGAAGATCATATGGAAAGGCTATAGATAAACCCCCTATGATTTGTGCTGAAATGATCAGTCTAATGAAAATATTGCAATAGTTTGATTGTTCCTGCAGCGCTGCCGAGAGCAGGTTTGGGCCCCAGTGAAAAAAAATTTTGGGGCCCCCCCAGCAAGGGTGGAATGGCTAAACAGGGCTGGAGAAGCCAGGCCCCGGGTCCCATTCCAGACCGGTGGGCCCCGGTAATCTGTACCGGCTTCCCCCCCACCGCCGTCGGCCCTGCGCAGCTGCAAATGTTTTCGTAGTGCCTCACTTCTGTATTTGGGCCAAGCATCTGAAGTATTTGAATAATGCAGCAAAAGATATGTTCTCCTTCTCTGTCAAATTGTCCATATCCAATCATGGAATATCACTGATAACAGCTTGGCAAAACACAGCACCTGTCCCAGCTGTGTACCACATTTCATTCTGTTGTAAAATGCCATTGTTTATATGTGTGTGTATATACATATTTGTTAAAAAAAAATACCTCTAAAAGATGGAAAGACTTTTGAAGGGTTTTATAACATTTGTTTACTCTGCAGTGGGTTTTTAAGAGACTTAGTATGAGTTGCTGTTGTATTCATCTATAATAGTGTGAAGTTTGATAGGAGACTCCATGCTAAAATACATATCATTGGATGTTGGAGTTAATAACTTTAAGGGGGAAGCCATGCCTTCTCCTGATAAATTTTCCTTGGCTTGTGTTATTTACTTAATGTCTCTTGATCACCTAGCTTGGTGTCATCTGGGTACTTAATAGTAATGAACAGGGCCGGCGCTTCCATTTAGGCAACCTAGGCGGTCGCCTAGAGCACCAGGATTTGAGAGGGCAGCATTTTGCCACCCTCAGCTGCAATTCGGTGGTGGGGGGTCCTTCCGCCCTCTGGGTCATCGGCGGCAATTCTGCGGTGGGTCCTTCACTCGCTCCGGGACCCGCCACCGAAGTGCCCCGAAGACCAGGAGCGCGGAAGGACCCCACTGCCGCAGAATTGCCACCAACGACCGGGAGTGCGGAAGGACCTCCGCCTAGGGCACCAAAAACCCTGGCGCCACTCCTGGTAATGAAAACGTTTTCCTGGCATGATGGCAATTAGTAGGCAAAATAATGCCACAGAGCTCTGTTCTAGATAAGGATTTTATTGCTAATTATTATTAATACTAATTTATTGAATATCAACGAAGTGTTTTTGTCTTTCACCTTCCAACATTTTACCAGGTCATCAAGATATGGTCCTAAGGGATTAGTCCTTTGTGTTTTATATATTTTAATATAATTTTACTTAGATTTAAAATTATAAAGCTGTCTAACCAATGGTCTAGGCACCCTAATATAATTAATGATACAGCTGTACAATTAGATTATACCTTAGCACCATTAAAATCAATTCTGCAGGAACTTGGCTGGCCACCCAGCCACCTACTGCCTTCATCATCTCTGAAGCATATCCACAGCCTTCTCCAGAAGCACATCAAACAGATGTCTTTTGCAGCATGCCTGGAAAGCCACCAAATTTAGCTATTTCAGACTTGGGGGGAGGAGAACAGCAAGTTTCAGAGTCTCAGAGCTGACAGAACATCCTGCCAACAGCCCCCCTCTCTTTTATAATGAGCTGGATCCAGCCTGAGTGCTACTGCTGACCACAGCTGTGACGGTATAGCATGGAGAGAAAGGCAGTCCCTCAGGTAGGCCAGCTCCAAGCCATGTAGGGCTTAAAATCCACCCAGAGACACATGGGCAGCCAGCACAGATCCTGGATCACTCTGGTTAGGTGACCCCAGTGAGATGTCCTGTTCAGTAAGCAAGCCACTGCATTCTGCACCAGCTTCGGTCTCCAAATAGTTTTAAGGTGTAGCCCCATGTAGAGTGCATTGTCGGAATCTGATCTTGAGGTGACAGAAAGCACAGAAACAGTGGCAAGGTCTGTATCTGAAAGGACTGCAATCTCCTAGCTAGACGCAAACTGGATCACTGCTGCAACATGATCGTCAAACAGCAGCATGGGCTGTAGACTCTCTCCTAAATTGTGAATACTGTACTATCAACTAATGGCAGACATACTCCTTCAATGGAAGGGGCTGATATTACCTCCTCCCTGTTCTCCAGCAACATCCCCCAACCCACCTTCATCACCTCAATATGATCTGGGGTGAGCTCCAGCCAGCTTGCTTTCAAACAATGTTTGAGGTGCTGAACAGCATAGTTCCAAATGAGAGAAGATAGTGACATACAGTTGGGAGTTATGAGCATGCTGAAAACACTGAACCCCATGTCCCCTTACAAATGTTCCTACTGGCCTTTTATGCATGTTGAACAAGAGAGATGACAGAAAGCCACCCTGCAGCACCTCACAGAGCTGCACGGGAAGAGGAACAATTGTCCACAGCTACCTGCTGAGAGAAGAGAACAAAACACTGAAAAGTGGCCTGGTCCATTCCCAACAGATTCTCAGGCAAGTCAGCAGCATTTCATGATCAACCATATTAAAGGCAGTTGATAGATCTAATAATACCAGCATGGAGTCCTGGTTTTCATCCGCCGCCAGGAGGAGATCACTGACCAGTGCATCAGGGCGGTCTTTGTGTCATAGCCAGGTCAATACCCAGATTGATAGGGGTCAGGAGGATCACAGGCATCTAGACACGGTGATAATTGTCTTGTCACAACCTTCCCACAATCCTACCTAGAAAGGGAAGATGTGATACTTGTTGATAATTAGCAAGATTCTCAGCACCCTGTGATGACTTCTTGAGCAAAGGCTCCAAAACAGTAGGCAGCCTGCGCCGTCTAAAAGAGGTGCTGACAGTGTCCACAAATAAGGAGACCAGCACTTCCCCACTGGCCTTCCCCGGCAAAGAAGGATGTGAATCCAAAGGACAGGTTGCAGGACAAGGGTCTCCCAACACTTCCAGTACCTCAGGGAGTATCAGTGGCTGAAACTCCAGCAGAGAAGAGAAGGCCTTTGTTCCCTCAAGACCAGGCTCAATCACCACGGAAGCAAACAGCCCATCCGTAATCTGATCAGTCTTGTCTGCAGGATAGCTAACAATTTCCTCACAACAGGAGGGCCTCAGACCAGCTACCGAGCCGAAACCTTCCAGATCTACCAGACTCTCTGTCACCCAGATCAAATCTGCTGTCAGATGTTGCGGATACTGTGGAGGAGAAAAATAATTATCACTTTGCCTCCTGCTCAGCAATAGCATAGGAATTAAAAAGAAATATTTATGCTACAGCTGGTCAGCCTCAGCACAAGATTTCCACCACTGGTTCTCTAGCCATCTCCCTCTTGCTTCATTTGTTTCAGACCATCCATAAACCAGGCTGACCTCTGAGAATGAAGCCAGCAAAGAGAGCACTGAGGGGCCACCTCTTCAATAGTGGAGGACAAAAAACTATAATCATCTCCTACAAATGCATCAAAAGAGTGGTCTGTCAGCAGAACAAGAGTCACCATCAGAGCTCTGTGTAACAGAAAGCAACAGTTTACATCATATTTTGTTTTAATATATAATATACAGTAAGTCACATGTGGCTCTGAAATCAACATTTGATCCTTCATGTTTGACACGGATGCTTTCGTCTCAACCACTACAGAATGTATTATGAGTCTCCAACAGGGCAACTGCCTAGAAAATATATTGGCCCTCTGAAAAATACAGAAGTGGGATCAACATCCTTAATTACTTTGTATATTGCCAGAGTATTGCTCCTGAAAGAATAGTAACCTTGCCCTGTTTCATTGTTGCCTTTTCCTGTTTCAGTTACATCCTTTCTGCTCTCTATATTGTCCAAATAAGACCCTTGCTCACAAAAGACATTAAAAAAATTCTACATTTTTAACATATAATAATTACTTTGGGTTTTAATGTTTAATTCATCTGATTGACATATGCAAAGGGAGCTTAAACACTGAAACCATCTTAATAGTTGATGTAGCTCATCAAAGCCCAGAGCAATTATACTGTATACAGTGGTAAAATATGTTTACAACAGAGCCCGTTGCTACTGTGAATATTTCTGATACTATTAACTCAGGCTGGTCACTGTTGAGGGTTTAGCCTGTGTTGTTGGACGGTAGCATAGGAGTGATTTGTTCAGCAAGATTTTCTTACATCCCATCAAAACATGTTCTATTGGACGATCTGTCCATGATCAACATGGGAACATGTGGATTACTTCCCTTGAGAAAAGGGGAAGGTTGGATAGCTGTCCCTGAACGTGCCTTTGGGGAAAAGACAGGTGTTGAAGACAGCAGCCACCAGCGGCCACACCCAGTTCCCCAGAGGACCCACATAATAGGTAATACAGCCCCAGACTGAACAAGGAGACCCATCTAGGCACAACTTCTTACCCTGTATCTAGGAGTAGAAGAAGCCTGCATGTATGTGCAGATTCTGGGGGAATCTGCATGTGTTTGGGCATTTGATTAGTTTTGAGGAGAAGGGAGCAGCACGTGCATGAGAGAGATTTGGGGGATGCAAAGCATGAGAGAGAGAGAGAGATACAGTGTATGTGTGTGATCTGGTGCGTGGAGAGAAAGTTTTTGGCGCGGCAGGCAGAAGACGAAGAATGAGGGGTTTCACAGAGGTTTGGAATGGGAGTCATGAGAGGGGGAAGAAATGATAGCAAGAGGATTGAAACTTGGAAGGAGGAAGAGAACACAATGTGGAAAAAGAAAGATGGAGGGGGGAAAGGAGAGAACAATTATTACATCATATAGAAAACATGATAGTGAAAAAAGACAGAGGCAAAGATAATGAGATATGTATGAGAAGAAAGGAAAAATAGTGTAGTGACCAGAGAAAGAAAAGAACAAATACAAGGGTGAGAAAGTAAATGATTAAAAGTTTTTACTTGGAAAGGGGAGATTCAAAAGGATGCAATAAATAACTAAATTAACAATATTTCTGAAAGCAGTGCATGCTGGGGACAAAAGTTTGCCTAGGGCTAGCCATGGCTGGCTATCCTGCCTCTCTCCCCATTTGCTCTTTTTATATTGGTGCTGTTTGTGGTCCCTGCTGACTTGTTTTTCTGTGGTTGGACCTGTGAATGGGTCCATTAAGGGTTGGCTGTGGACTCAAGGGGTGCTTGAAAAATGGCTGGAGATCAGAAGAGCCCTGCTCCCACCTTGCAGAACGCAGGACAAAGCTACTCTGAGACTGCTACTCCAGACTATGGGGAGTGATAGTACCCCCTGCTTTCCAAAGGCTTTGGATGACTTCATCTATGCCCTGTGCAACCCACCAGCCACATATATTTCCCATCCACAATTCCTCCCCCTGCACTCCTGCTTTAAAGGGCTCCACTGGCTCTCAGCTCCTTGATTAGTAAATTGTGTGCGGAGCTCTGGACACAGGGTCTGCACCCGCCACGTCGTGGCAGCATGGCATTTCGATTGCATTCTGGTCTGCGTGCACCCAAGGAAAGGTCCAGAGCACAGAGCACTCTGTGTATTACATCTGGGGTACTTTTCACAAACAAGTGTATGGTGCTTTATTTATGCTTCAGACATGGCAGCCAAAGCAAAAACCAACATTAATTCCACGTTCCTTGTAGTGTACTCGTCGAGTCTCACATCCATTTGCCTGCACTTGAACGCTTCTCGGGAGCTCTGAGGCCTAAAAAGACTGGAGTCTGCCAGAAAAGATGAATTTCCTTTCACAACAGGAAGGCTTGGGAAGTAAAACAAAACAGACGTGTAGTAAATTACTTCTGGTTTTCAAATACCTTTTGCAGTATTCTCCTTACTGTTACTTTATCTCAGCACTTTCAGTACATAACTCTTGTTAACTGAGAAGAAAGGCAAGAGGGACGATAAAGATGATGTTAGGTAAGAAAACCAGGGAATAGCAAACTGACTTTGGACTTGGGTACAGGCACTGGCTTTTGTTCAGTTTTGTTTCAGCTGTATTTTGTAAGCTGGTTTAAAGGCATTATTCCTAGTAAATGCTTGCAGCTTCTGTTTTTGGTTCCATTCTGATCAAAATGCACCCTGTAAGGCTGAAACACATACAACTGTATTCCACTTGTGCATTTTTCTAGTGTGTTCTCTAATGCAATACAGATGTGACATCCACTGTACCTTATCAGGTATTTTTGTGTGTGCTTTACTGTATATTAGCAATTTCAGTTTCAGGTTTCTCAGTCTAGTTTCTTGTATTTATAGACTGGGGGTGGGAATGCTGATTAAAGTGTAATCCTCACAGTATTCTAAAAATCAGCCTTGTTGGCACGGGGAAGAGCAACCTGCACCTTCCTATGTCAGTCTGGTCATTGTTTTCCCCACAAGGGCATTGACTCCAAGGGAGCCAGGATGTTTGCACTACCTAAAGTCCTTTGCAGTTCCGAAGGAGAGAATGCAGTTTTAAGTTCCACAGGGGATGCACTGGATCAACACGAAATCTCTCTTCAAACAGCACATGCTGGCCCTGTGTTCTACTTCCCTCTTGTTGAAAGGATGTTTGTGCTGTTTTGTGTCACTGCAGCCCATTCTCCTTCTCTCCCCCAGTGGTTCTTCTGCCACCAGGGACTCTGTACAAAGGCCTCAAATGTGAGAAAAAGCAAGTGATTGGATTGCAGAACTGATTCAGTGCAAAGCAGCACCAACACAGTATTAAAGCATAATGTTTTTATTGCATGAGTGAAATATGTATTGTACAGTTATAATACCTCATGGAATTAAACCATTACATAAGCCCATAATAAATGACAACACCTACGCTAGATCACATTAGTTCTTCTGCTAGTGCTCATCCACATATATTCCACTCTTCTTAGTCAGAAATGAATCGAGGACTTCATACTTGCCTAGTGGGTATCAGAGTAGGCATATGTCCTGGTACCTTTCTCCCTCACCCCCAGGCCCTTTTCCATATAACTGTCCATCATGACCCCATTGAAACCCTTGGAGTTTATGCACCAGCTCCTAAAAGGAAAGGTAAGAACCCAGCAGGCAGACTGTCATCAAGTTCCTTTTACCACCAGAGAGCCTCAGTGCCTCCAAGAAGGAGGCTGTGTGCTTCAGCCTCTGCAACATTCTCCTCCCACACTACTGCTATATCAAAATGGTTGAGAGTTGCTCCATAAACAGTGCACCCTTCCTGCCATTTGGGAATCGCCTTCATTTTTTCCAGGAGTCATGGAACCTAAGAACATCCAACCCCTAGGTTTCAGAGATAGTCTCAGTCAGATATTCTCTGCAGTTGTGCGCTATCCCTACTTTTCCCCCACACTTTCCTCGTCACTTTTCAGGGACCCCTCAGGAGGTGGAGTAACTTCTGTCTCTCAGCACAAGAGAAGAAGTTTTTCTGCAGTTTAGGGGGAAGAGTTTTTATTCTGGTTACTTCCTAAAATCACATAAGGTCTCAATACCTTCTTCTACTTCCACTTCAGAATGGTAACTCTAGCTTTTATAATTCCATCATTAGATCTATAGGACTGTTTTGTGACTCTCAATCTGCAAGGTGGCAGCTTCCACAGCTCCATACAGTGGGCACACAGAAAGCACATAAAGTTTTAGACTCATAGCCTATGTTACTTTCCTACCAATGATCAAAGGACTGACAATACAAATTATGACTGACAGTGGTCATGTTTTTTACAAGTAGCCAGGGGAGGAGCCCAGTTGTCTCCTTTATGTTGGGAAGCAGTTCAGTGATGAAACTGGTTCATTCAGGATAACGTATTTCCCATAGAACTACATCTCCCAGGTCTGCAGATGGCTCTAGCGGACCCTCTGACCAAACAATTTTTATCAAACCAGGAGTATGATCAAGAATTGTGTTGTCAGATGCATCTTCTTCAAGCAGGATCGTCCATCAATATTTGCAAACCGAAGGCATTTCTCAAATTCTGCTTTAAAAAAGAAAGTGTAAGCCCATGGTCATTGTAGGATCCATTCCTCACTCAGTGGTCCCCAGGTATGAGATGTTCTTACCCTCCAATCCCTCTGACTTCCAGTGTGCTCAGAAGTCATCATGATAGCACCTGCCTAGCTAAGGTAACTTTGGTACCCAGGTCAGCTGCTCCTATCAGTTTGTCCACCAAAACCCTTGCTTCTTCTACCAGACTTAATATCTCAGGATAGTAGGAATATTTTACATCCGAATTCAGTCTCCCTCTACCTGGCAGCTTGAACTATTAGATGTCAGACCCAGAAAGATCATGTTCCTCAGATATCCAGATCATTTTCATTCAAAGTAGAAGAATTCCACAAGGCTAACTTGGGCTGCTAAGTGGAAGACATTTGGGATTTGGTGTGAGCAACAACAATTACAACATAGTGACTCCCAGATCCCTGCTAATTTGGATTATTTGTGCTCTCTCCCCACTCCATCCCCATTTGAAGCTACACATTTCCCCCTGACTGTAGTTACGTTTCTTAAGGGCCTTATGCACATTTTTCCATCAGTCAAGGAAACTCCTTCTTCTTAATGTGCTCTTGGCAAGTGTAATGGGCCCCCCATTGGAACCCCTGGCAATCTGTGCCCTGTTGCACCTATCTTCTACTTTTAATGGCAGTCACAACAGAAAGGAAAACATCCTTTAAATGGCAATCACATCTGCCAGAAGAATTGGGGAAATGCAAGCTCTCATGCAGACCCTCCCTGTATAGTATTCTGTAAGGATAAAGTATTACTCATCCCATCCCAAGCTCTTGCCTAAGGTACTCATGGATTTCCACTTCAACCAAATGATTCATTTACCAGTAATTTTCCTTAAGCCACATTAAGCACTTTTTACATGTTCTCAGAGCCTGATCCTTTATTTTAAAAGGATCAGACCCTCCAGAGTTTTCTCGAGGCCATTTGTAGCATTTGCTGACAGAATGAAAAGTCAAGTGTTATCAACACAGAGACTATCTAAGTGAGTATCGGGATTTTAGTTTTAGCTAGTTTAGATCCCTCAGCTCGATTTAGGGCTCATTCCACTAGGGCTCAGGTGGCTTCTGCAGATTCCATCTCAAACATGCTTTTTTTATTTTTTACTAAGCGTTATTCCCTCATGGAAGCATTGAGGTATGAAGCTTCTTTTTTCAGAGCTGTACTGCAATCTGTGTTGAAGTAGACACCTTCACATCAGGTCTTCTTCTTCAACGCTTAGCCAGACAGTCGGCTGTAGCGATCGTTCGTCATTTGATCCGTTCCTGTGCAACCGCAAAGGCTTGACGGCCTGAGAGTCCAACATTGGAACAGACTTGATGAACCCATGTAATAGAGGGGTCTGCCTCTGGGCCACCTCCACCCACATCAAGTCACCGCTTGTAAATAACTAAGAGTAGAATATATATGAATAAGTACTCAAAGATGAAAGAAAAGTTACTTACTTTACTTTAACTGGAATTCTTCAAGATGTGTTGTCCATATATATTCCATGACCTGCCCTTCTTCCCCTCTACTATGGAATCCTATAGCATCTGGATTTTACAGTGGTGAAGAAACTGAATGGCTGTTGGACCCACACTGCCCTTTATGCACATATTACCAAATATGATGACATTCAGGGTGCATGCATGGGCCCAATGCACACCACTGGACAAAAGATCCCAATCTTGAATGCATAGGGCACGTGCATACCAAGAGTGGAATACATATAAACATAATAAAGAACTCCAGTTTCTGTAAGGTAAATAATTTTTCTTTCCTAAATGGTTTTTGCTTTCATATGATTTGGATCCGAATGCCTCCTTATCCTTGCTGTTTGCATAACAGTATCCCAATACAAGCTGCCCAACGGCTTTCAAGAATGTAAGATTTTTCTTTACTTCTAAGAGCAATACTACTTCTTAACTTTTTTCTGAAATACCATATCAGCAGTCTACAGTTCCTGCTGCTATAAGTTTAATGTGTTTGTAGGAACACTTAGCATCAAGTCTTTTATATCACAATCTATTACTCACAGGTGCTACATGATACAGGATTGTGTTAGCACTTTATAGATCTTTTATCAGATACGTGTATGTGTTTCTGTGCCAGGCAATCAGAATGAAACTTCTGCATGACTAGTGAGTTATTAACTGACACAAGTTAAAAAAAATACAACCTTTCCACACCTGCTCTTTTATGGATAAGTTAGAGTCTGATTGACTGAAGCCAACAAAAAGTCCAGAACTAAACGAAAGCGAGTAAAAATGCAGCATGGAAATATTAATGCTTTGAGCATCAATATTTTTCAGTAACATTCATCAGGTAAAATGTTTAACTTGTTTACTATTATAAACAGTAATTGTGACAGTGAATTATCACTGGATCAACGTCTCAGCTTTTCTCCTGCCATGTATGTAGCAAGAGACCATTATCCTATGGCCACATTCCATTCAGTTGGAATTATCCCTCCAAAATCATGGCAGTTAGAGATGGAAAAACCTGTTGGATCATCCAGTCCATCTCTTTGCAGTACAGTAATATTTTTAATGAATTCCTGAATTTATATTTAAGAGTTGTAAATTATTGGGTTTCCATATCTCCCCAAAGAGTGTTGTCAACCTGTGTCAGGTGATATTCAGTCTACATATGGCCTGGTCAATTTTAATACTAATGCTCTTATATGGAAATGTCCATCTATAGATCTCATAGCGCTTACCTGCCCTTTGTTAATTCACGTCAGAGAGGTACTCAGTTCAGCGTGAGTCAATCAGTGAAGTGCTGTAGCTTTGCTTTTACATCTGACTCCAAAATATATGGGGTGCTTCATTTCAAACATCAGTTCATTTGAGAGTGGCCAACCTATATATAAATCCCCGGATAAGATTACAGTGGGAATGATTCTGGTAAGGGGGTTGCACCTCAGATTTCCAATGTAAACTGAGTTTCTGACTGGCCTGGTGTTTGGGTCATTCTGACATATTATGCTGGGTGATTTCATCATCCATGTGGACAATAGATTTCATGGGCACCATGACAGCCATAGGACCATCTGAGATGCCTTCTGGCTCTACACACAAGTGGCATATTCTGAGTCTTGTTATCAGATGGGTTTGTGGAAAATTATACCTTAATCAGGGTTAAATCATTACCTCCTCCAGAATGAAAATAAGACTCACCTTTGCTCCCATCTTGGTGCAGAACCTGTGTGTCATAAATCCATTCTCAGCAGTCTGTGGACCGAATTAGGCTTTGGATTTCTTTAAGGGCTGAGTTTTATTCTGCCACCCCGATTCTGTTTAACAGATGTTGGGAAGATAGTGAATGGTTTGGGCTGCAATTCCATTACTGTGTGGATGGTTTACAGCCCCAAGACTCCTTATTATCAGAACAGGAGGCTGTTGAGAAAGGGGCATGAAAAGGCATCACTGCTAGGCAAAAGCATCCTCTTCCCTCTGAATTTAGCTGAACATTTGTGGCCATTTCTTGCTGATTCAGAACTTGTCACTGATGTTGCTGCTTTGTGAACTCCAAATTGGACCGCTGCAATGCATCTGCCCTTGAAGACCAGCTTGTGTAGAATGCGACTGATTGCGTAGTCTTGACAGCTGGGTTGTTTTTTACCACCAGTCTTTGGGTCTGAATGGGTAGGAGACAGAGGCAGTGTTTTTTGGTAGAAAGCGTTCTACTATGGAATGCTGGTCCAAAAGAGTTCAGGTATCCTGGCCCATCAGGGCATGGGGAAGTATTAGTCGCTTGCTCAGGCAGTTACTAGGATGGAAGGATTGTGAGAACTGAACTAGGTGTATTTTGGAGCAGGTGGCAAATCTTAGCTAGCTTAGTTGCCAACACATAGTGCATGCTGCTTCAATTTTTTGTGCGCTGCTGCATTTTATAGAATAGATAACGAAAATATTCACACAGTTGGTTCCTTAGGGATACACACATCCGAACAGAGAAGCTGCCTAAAAGACAGGGCAGAGCTTATTTACAGAGGTGGGGGAGGGAAACACAAGGTGGCCTAGTGGTTAGAACAAATGACTGTGGGATCCTTGGGTAGCTTTCTTGACCTCCCTTTGCATCAGTTAAGACATCTGTGCAATTTTGTGAAAGAAGCTCACCACAAAACAGATGTGGGGCTATCTTGGGTAAATAGATTACCCTCCCCCCAAAAGAGAAAAATGACACATTTTACAAAACGCAGCTGTGTAAATATTGTGTGGGGGCAGGGAAGAGTTGGAGAGGTGTAACACACACCCTTTCTTTTTTTGCAGAAGTTCTGTGCTGTGCACTGTTTATTACCATCACCAGGACAACCATCACTATATTGCATAGCACACAGTGCAGCTACTGTATCCCATACACAGACTTTCATCTTTTTTTTTAAAAGGGGGAAAAACAAGTCTTATTTTAAAGTAATGTTTTCAAAATAAAAATATGCAAGGGGGTGGGGGGAACAGAGAGGGAAGGATACCAGAATGGGAAGAGGAAACATCTCCCTTTTTTTCTTCTCTAAGTGCTCTATTGGTTCCTCCTATGCTGTTTATGTATGAAACAAACCCTGACCTTTTAAATTAATCAATCCAGGTGCCTGTTGCTCTTTTCTTTTCCTCAGCTCTCACTGCACTTACAACCCATACATTTCATCCGCATACGCTCAAATCTTCATATACATACACATAAACCTATAGCCCTAAATGCTGCCCAGCCAACCTGGTTGATGGGCTTTTGGCCATGGTGATCTAAGAGCAATAGGAAAGGAATGAATCCTCCCTATCAACCTGGCAGCTTTGTGTGGAGTAGCTGCACAGCTGCCTACTGCCATTGGAATAGTATACTGGCTATAGTAGCAGCCAGGCACAATTGCACCCCTACCTGGGGGTTTAAGCCTGGGCACTCGTGCAAGCCCTGGAATGCCAAATGTCCCTCTTCAGTCATTTCACTATGTTTAGGACTTTCTGTCACAAGAGCAGGGGAGGCAGCATTTAGCCTTTAAACATTATTCATTTTCTTTTGTCCTGTAGCGCCATGCAAACTCACAATACAACATGGGTGTGTGAGACACCGATCTGCAGCACATAGCTGTTGGAATGTTATTGCAATAACAGTGATGTCTCTGTCGTACAATACAGAGAAGATTCACTGCACCCACAGCTTCTGTTGACTTCAGAGGGAGTTATAGGTGCTCAGCAGCTCTGGAAATCACACCTTTTTTATATATAATTAAAATAGCACTTCTCTTATTCTGTTATACCAAACCACATGCCATATTTTTAGTGTGACACACCAAAAAACATGCCATCGGAGGTCCTTGTTGCTCAGAAGCTATAATTGTTTAACAAATTAAAAGCCCATTTTCTTCCCTCAGATACATGCACACAGCATTCAGTTACTGCACACACATACCAGAACACTGGAAACCCACTCAAATCAGACTGAACCCGAAATCCTTACTCGAAGTCAGTGGGACTACTCATGTTAGTAAGGGTTGCAGGTGGAGAGCAACCTGGGGAGGAATGACATTTTATTTTAAAAGTAAGGAGCTCTTGCAACCAATTATATATGCATAGATTACCTTTTATTTATACTCCATATAAAACATCCTGTTCTAAGTGCACATTTATCTATAGCAGATTGTAGTTGTATCATTAATGCATTACCCTGCTCTGAACAGAAGAGAAGTATTTTAGATGTAGTACAAATTTAACCCTATCCTGGGTCTTGCCTGAATTGTTAACTTAAAGAACAACAAACAAACTACAAACATCATCCTAAGCTTTCACCTAAACATGGCTGTTCGGAGATGTGCAAGTGGTAGGTTTGTGGTGGTAGTTGGCCACTCTATTCTCTCTCTTTCTCTGTCCTTAGTTCTCCCTTTTTTGGAGACATATCACAGCCTTTTAGATTGAGAAGTAATTGGGCTCACCTGATTTAACTTCCTAGGACTCAAGTGAAAGTATTACTGAATCTCAATACATAGTTCAGACATCGGCCATCAAGATGACTCATTGGAAGCATCCTGCTTCTTTGGGCAGAGTCCTGGATTCTGCCACCCTGTTTGTATGGTATTTTGAGAATTAAAAATATATATATTTTTCAAAAATTCCAGCTGAAGCTTCTTGTGCAAGTTCTCAAGCGAGCAGTGAACTTTATGCAAAGTTTTATATAAATTGTTGGGCTGTGAAAAGAGACTCTTCATCTTGAAATCTAATAATTGGGGGGAATGAGAGGAAGTTAGGAGTTTAAAGTAGTCTTAAGAACTGCACATGTTACTGAGTCTCTCTGCCAACAGTTGTAATTTTACAACATCACTTTCCTACTTTTAAAGTGTTTTTCTCTATGTTGCTATGTGAAAGTCGCACATGAACCAAAAGTAGCACTGACTCTACAGGCTAAACAGTGACATTGACTGTATACAACGTAGCAAAGAATCCTGTGGCACCTTATAGACTAACAGACGTTTTGGAGCATGAGCTTTCGTGGGTGAATACCCACTTCCTCAGATGCATGTAATGGAAATTTCCAGGGGCAGGTATATATATGCTAGCAAACAAGCTAGAGATAACGAGGTCAGTTCAATCAGGGAGGATGAGGCCCTGTTCTAGCAGTTGAGGTGTGAAAACCAAGAGAGGAGAAACTGGTTCTGTAATTGGCAAGCCATTCACAGTCTTTGTTCAATCCTGAGCTGATGGTGTCAAATTTGCAGATGAACTGAAGCTCAGCAGTTTCTCTTTGAAGTCTGGTCCTGAAGTTTTTTTGCTGCAGGATGGCCACCTTAAGGTCTGCTATAGTGTGGCCAGGGAGGTTGAAGTGCTCTCCTACAGGTTTTTGTATATTGCCATTCCTAATGTCTGATTTGTGTCCATTTATCCTTTTCCGTAGAGACTGTCCAGTTTGGCCGATGTACATAGCAGAGGGGCATTGCTGGCATATGATGGCGTATATTACATTGGTGGATGTGCAGGTGAATGAACCAGTGATGGTGTGGCTGATCTGGTTAAGTCCTGTGATGGTGTCGCTGGTGTAGATATGTGGGCAGAGTTGGCATCGAGGTTTGTTGCATGGATTGGTTCCTGAGCTAGAGTTATTATGGTGCGGTGTGCAGTTACTGGTGAGAATATGTTTCAGGTTGGCAGGTTGTCTGTGGGCAAGGACTGGCCTGCCACCCAAGGCCTGTGAAAGTGTGGGATCATTGTCCAGGATGGGTTGTAGATCCTTGAGAGACTGTGAATGGCTTGCCAATTACAGAACCAGTTTCTCCTCTCTTGGTTTTCACACCTCAACTGCTAGAACAGGGCCTCATCCTCCCTGATTGAACTGACCTCGTTATCTCTAGCTTGTTTGCTGGCATATATATACCTGCCCCTGGAAATTTCCATTACATGCGTATGAGGAAGTGGGTATTCACCCACGAAAGCTCATGCTCCAAAACGTCTGTTAGTCTATAAGGTGCCACAGGATTCTTTGCTGCTTTTACAGATCCAGACTAACACGGCTACCCCTCTGATACTTGACACCATGCAAGGCACTGCATTTAGCCGTATGGAGTGGAAATCCATCAACCTCATGAAGAAACTTTCACAAATACAGACAGATATCATCTTCCTTTCCAAATGCAAATGGATGGACATCATACCAAATGGACTAAAGGTAAAAAATCCACTGCTATCTACATACTACACAGACCACAGTGAGAGATTATGCCATACTCTATCGAAAAAACTGAGGAACCACCTGATCAGCATCCTATACAGCAAACAGGAAAACATCAAAAAAGAGCTCTCCAACCTGGAGACTCTCATTAATAACCAAACTTCTATACAAACGGACTTCACTAGAATAAGACAGGAGATCTACATTACTCACTTCACCTCTCTACAAAGGAAAAAGGACTGTAAGCTGTCTAAACTCCTACCTGCCACATGAGGCCACAACCGTGGTACCCCTAACCCACCCAGCAATATCGTCAATCTATCCAACTACACACTCAGCCCAGAAGAAAAGTCTGTCCTATCTCAGGGACTCTCTTTCTGCCCTGCCACCCCCACCAACATGATACAGTTCTGTGGCGATCTGGAAGCCTACTTTCACCGTCTCTGACTCAAAGAATACTTCCAGGACAACACTGAACAGTGCACTGATACACAGGTGCCCTCCCACCAACAGCACAAGAAGAAGAACTCCACATGGACTCCTCCTGAGGGTCGAAATGACAGCCTGGACCTATACATTGAATGCTTCCGCCGGCGTGCACAGGCAGAAATCGTGGAACAACAACATCGCTTGCCTCACAACCTAAGTCGTGCAGAACGCAATGCCATCCACAGCCTCAGAAACCACCCTGACATTATCATCAAAGAGGCTGATAAAGGAGGTGCCGTTGTCATCATGAACAGGTCTGACTACCAAAAGGAGGCCGCCAGACAACTCTCCAATACCAAATTCTACAGGCCACTTCCCTCAGATCCCACTGAGGAATACACTAAGAAACTACAGCATCTACTCAGGACACTCCCTACACTAACACCAGAAGAAATCAACATACCCCCAGAGCCCTGACCAGGGTTATTCTATCTACTACCCAAGATCCACAAACCCGGAAATCCTGGACGCCCCATCATCTCGGGCATTGGCACTCTCACTGAAGGACTGTCTGGATATATGGACTCTCTACTCACACCCTATGCCACCAGCACTCCCAGCTATCTCCGTGACACCACTGATTTCCTGAGGAAACTACAATACATTGGTGACCTCCCCGAAAACACCATCCTAGCCACCATGGATGTAGAGGCTCTCTGCACAAACATCCCACACACAGATGGAATACAAGCTGTCAGGAACACTATCACTGATGATGCCACAGCACAACTGGCTGCTGAGCTCTGTGCCTTTATACTTACACACAACTAGTTCAAATTTGATGACAATATATATCTCCAGATCAGTGGTACTGCTATGGGCACCCGCATGGCCCCACAATATGCCAATATCTTTATGGCTGATCTGGAACAACGCTTCCTCAGCTCTCGTCCACTCACGCCCCTTCTCTACCTACGCTACATTGATGACATCTTCATCATCTGGACTCATGGGAAGAAGACTCTGGAAAAATTCCACCACGATTTCAACAGCTTCCACCCCACCATCAACCTCAGCCTGGACCAATCTACACGGGAGGTCCACTTTCTTGACACCACGGTGCAAATAAGTGATGGTCACATTAACACCACCCTGTATCGAAAACCTACCGACCACTATGCCTACCTTCATGCCTCCAGCTTCCATCCCGGGCACATCACACGATCCATTGTCTACAGCCAAGCACTGAGGTACAACCGCATCTGCTCTAACCCCTCAGACAGAGACCAACACCTACAAAATCTCCACCAAGCATTCTCAAAACTACAATACCCGCACGAGGAAATAAGGAAACAGATCAACAGAGCCAGACGTGTACCCAGAAGCCTCCTACTGCAAGACAAACCCAAGAAAGAAACCAACAGGACTCCACTGGCCATCACATACAGCCCCCAGCTAAAACCCCTCCAACGCATCATCAAGGATCTGCAACCCATCCTGGACAATGATCCCACACTTTCACAGGCCTTGGGTGGCAGGCCAGTCCTTGCCCACAGACAACCTGCCAACCTGAAACATATTCTCACTAGTAACTGCACACCGCACCATAATAACTCTAGCTCAGGAACCAATCCATGCAACAAACCTCAATGCCAACTCTGCCCACATATCTACAGCAGCGACACCATCACAGGACCTAACCAGATCAGCCACACCATCACTGGTTCATTCACCTGCACATCCACCAATGTAATATACGCCATCATATGCCAGCAATGCCCCTCTGCTATGTACATCGGCCAGACTGGACAGTCTCTACGGAAAAGGATAAATGGACACAAATCAGACATTAGGAATGGCAATATACAAAAACCTGTAGGAGAGCACTTCAACCTCCCTGGCCACACTATAGCAGACCTTAAGGTGGCCATCCTGCAGCAAAAAAACTTCAGGACCAGACTTCAAAGAGAAACTGCTGAGCTTCAGTTCATCTGCAAATTTGACACCATCAGCTCAGGATTGAACAAAGACTGTGAATGGCTTGCCAATTACAGAACCAGTTTCTCCTCTCTTGGTTTTCACACCTCAGCTGCTAGAACAAGGCCTCATCCTCCCTGATTGAACTGACCTCGTTATCTCTAGTTTGTTTGCTAGCATATATATACCTGCCCCTGGAAATTTCCATTACATGCATCTGAGGAAGTGGGTATTCACCCACGAAAGCTCATGCTCCAAAACGTCTGTTAGTCTATAAGGTGCCACAAGATTCTTTGCTGCTTTTACAGATCCAGACTAACACGGCTACCCCTCTGATACTTGTATACAACGTGCTGTTTTAATGCACAAAGTAAATAAACTGAAAAGATTGAGAAAATATTTTTTCTCTCATCTCTTTCAGCTGCTGTAATCTTAGGCGTATTACTTGTAAAAACTAGTAGGTTAAAAAAAACCAGACATGCTTTTCAGATTGACTGCATCACTTTAAAAATGGTTAAGAATTGATTTGCCAGACTCTCGGGGAAATGCTGTAATGTTTTTGGCTGTATTCTACTTCCTGCTGCCAGCTAAAAGTACCATCTGGCTTGTTTGGGGCCCTACCCTGTCTCAGGTGCTTCCAAAATTCTCCCCAACTAGTGGATCATTTCATTGGGCTGCTGTGTCTGCTGCAGCATGTGTCCTAGGCTGGGAATCCTACTGCTTCTGTTTTCTGCCATCTTTTTAACTGTGGTGTATATGTTTGGGCACAGATCTTACTGCCTCTCTTGAGGACATTTGCATCATTGTCAGCTGCACATATTAAATTGATATGCAGAGCTCACAAACATGTATTCCATCTTTTGTCCCTTTGTTTGTACAATTGTTCCAGTTTTAATTCTTCTTTGACACCTGGAATATCACAAAGCTGTTGGTAATCTGCTGGCTACTGAGGAAAATGACATTGATAGAAGGATAGTGTGTGTCAAACTTGTATCTAGACAATTGCAGGCATACCACATGCTCTCATAGCTCTAGGAATCCTAAATCCATTACTAATCTGGAGTACCAAATGTGGCAGTGTGCTGCTCTGTCATTCCCTCACTAGAGCAGACAGCAGTCACTGATAATTGATTAGAAAAAAGTATTGTTTATGTCTGCGGGATGCTATATTGGGTTGTCTGATGCAAGTCAGTATTTAGTACATGCTTGCTGCCATTTTGTGAGAAAGGAAGGGGCTGTAACAAAATGGCGTCTATAATTACCTCCTTATTTCTAAATGAACTAATGCCCCAGTGTACACATTTCTACATAGGCGTAAGAATATTCAGGAGAACTAAACTCAGGAACCATTCTTTTGATGTGATCATCATATTTAAAGATTTGAGGTGCTTTGACACATATACAGTTATAGGGTATATTGTCCTGTTTTTAAAATGATCTGTACCATATATCGCTGACTTAATTTTCTTGTCCATTTCAATCTGTGTTCCAAAGAATGCTGAGACCATAGTTTAGTAAATACCAGGTAGCTATTATATATTGGTAGAATGTTACATCATGGCTCTTTCTTGTTTGTAAGATTATATTGTTCACTATATAAATCTTTGTCACTATTTACATTCTTCTAGAAGTTTGTGGTTCCTTGTATGTTGGTATAATAGCATGAGGATCAAGAGTCGATGACATGATTCTCTGTATTTGAAAGACTTGGGAGATGGCTGCGGATAGTTTTCAGTAAAAAACCTGAATGGCTCTGTTAAGTATTAAAAGTTCCAAAAGCTGTGCTGAAGTGAAAAGGAAGCACCACAGGATGATATTATTTTTATTTATTTGTGCCAAGTTAGAATGTGTGTGAGTGGAGTGAAAATTTTAAAAGCTATATTCCAGCTCTTTTAACAGAGATAGAAAAATATGCAGAATATGTTGCTTAGAATATTAGATAAGCTACAGGGTGTAAACCAAACATTTTCATGATATGAGGGCAGTTAAGAAAACAGTACAGTTTTTACTAATTGCGCTCGTAAGTAAACGGATCTATCATTACATTGTCATGAAGGGTGACACTGAGCAGAAACACCCTTCTAATCCCCAGAAGATAAGGATTTAACATAATTAGACAGACACTGTCTCCGTTGTTGAATGTAGCATTAATCATCACGAAAAGTCCAACTTTATCCAAGATGGCTTTTTCTGATATGTCATTGCGTTAGATAGCTTCTTACACTATTTTGTGAAGAAATGACGACTACAGCTGCATAGTTTTCCCTGATTAGGTCTCTTGCTGTTTGATGAGCCTACATGTATATTCTTATTGGCAAATGTTACATTATATAACCATTAGTTGTTTCTCGGCCTAGAAAGCTACGCATATTTGAGCTATTGAACTATTTAACATATTCAGCCTAAGGAATATCAAAGAAGCTTTACTGTGTTCTGTCTGACAGGTTGATGTATCTTCGACTCTTCATATATGGCATTACAATAGTTTCATTGTTGTAGAATAAACAAAAAGTTTCTTGCCTTGAATTGTAGCTCATAACATCACACAAAAGAGAGCCTCTTTCTATGAAAAATCTCAAAGTTGAAATGATGAAAAATGTTGCCACCTTCCAGAATTTGTCGGCACTACATTCCCCTCCTCCCCTCATTGCTTGTAATTTCTGCTGTGAAATGCCGTCTTGTTATCAACTTGTATCAAGTTGGATCAGTGCACAGCTGTATCTTCCCACCTTCTCAGTGGCTCAGAAGCCTTTGAAGGGAAAGAATAGGGTTTAGTCAAAGATAACAGCAAGACTTCACTCAGTAACAGGTGGAGGTCAAGCCGGTTTATTTGTTGGGATGAACAGAGTACAGAGATGAAAAATCAAATGGTTTGCCATAATAAGGTTTAGAAAGAAAATGCTGACTGGTCTCAGCTTTGATTCTAGCTGTCAGGACATTTTCTAGTGTTCATTACTTGATTTCACAGTTCAGGCCATTTTAAGAGGCTTAAAATTATATTTCTGCACTCCTCTGTAAAACTTAATTGTTTTTTAAATTTTTGCTTTAAATAAAGTTACAGGGGCTCCTTATTATGTCAGTTGTACATTTTGACAATTGTAAAGACAATATGCCATCAATAAACTACATGATGATACAAGAACATATGTCTGATTTTTTTGTACATGAAGTAAAATTTATCATTTAGCACAAACTTGATTACAAATTTTAAAACAACTTACATTGGAAATTCCAACTTTAAAAGAACATTAAAATATGTAAGCATGAAGTTTAAGGAGTCTTCTGCCATCGGTACATATGGAATTTGTGTGTATAACTTTCACTAATATTGATGAGGAAAAATCCTGAGTGTTTGCATTGATTCACAAAGATCTGGAGAGCCAAATCATGAGTGGGAATTGCAGCAGGGCACAAAATAATCAGTGTGACATTCTGACACTGTGTCACCGTGTTTGTGTAGTGCCCACCTGTTGCTGTCATGGATTATCGATGCAACATCACAAAAGAATTTCTGGAACCCTAACTGCAGTACTGCTGTGGATCTCTGTGCTAGTCTAGTTTTCCTGCTTTCCCTATCCTGGGCTGCTGAGAGGAGGAAGTAGGTGTTTCTCCTTTCTTTCCCTCTTTCCTCTACCCACAATTCCTTCCTAGCTACTTGGATGGACAGGGAGGGAGTAGCTCTGATCTGTTTGCTCAGCACTCCCCAATCCTACTCTTATAGCACAGGGAGTGCTTCTGTGTTTGAACTCTGCTTACTCTAGGCAGAAAAAGCAGAATCACTAAACCCTTGGATGCTGTAATAGTTGCATGCAGATCTCCAAAGAGTGCTCTAAAGCCTCCCATTGACTGTCACTGGCTTCTGGAGTCAGTTTATCTTGTATTCTTATAAAATATGTTGTCTGCTTTGTACTACGTTGTGACATCTGAAGCCAGATTCCTGTTAAAAACAAAAAAACCCAACCTGTGTATAAATTTAGACCACTTCAGCACAGATGACACCTCCTGTATGCAGGAAAATGTGCAGAATGCTTGTTATGTTTCAAAGCTATTAACCCCCTGGCATCAAGAGTCAGGATATTTCAGTGTTGAGCACTAATGCAAAATATATTTGCATTTAGTGGCAGGGGCATCAGACCTGCCAGCACCAAGATGTCAAACCTTCTTTCTGGATGTGGTTAACGGAAACATCTTGGGGAATAACTCCAAAAAGTGGCAAAGTCAACCAACCTAAGGCTGTTCCCAGGTCTGCATATTCAAATAAAGACCATAAAACAGAATCCCTCCAAAACAGCTTAGACATATTTTGCAGCTCCACAGGAGCAGTTTTCTGGGGCTTTATATTCCTATCTGCCATAGTGTCTAACAATAAAAATAAATCTGTCCCATGCCAAACCTGACAACAACTTGGTCAAATGGCAAGATGCATCCTCCTAGTGGTCCTACATAAACTACTTTAAAAAGTTACTGTAAAGAGGTCTTTCTCTCACTATATGGGCTGTTTTGCAGCCTTATTTGCTACAGCTTGATGGAGCCTAAATGCGTCCATCTTCTGTGATGTGGAAGCCTGACCAGCAGCCAACATTTTGTGATTCTACAGCTTTATACAAGTTTTCTCTTAAGGAACCCAGAAACTTTCCGTCACTTCACCCCTGTTCATTCAGGCCCTTACCATGGTAATGGGATTTATTCATGTCAGGAGAATAGATGAAAGGAAGTTGTTGGCAATACCTGGACAGGGAAAAAAAGAATATTTCCTGTTACATGTAAAGTTTAAACAGATTCTCAAATAAAATGTAACAGTTGCAGAGCAAAATGCTGTGATCCAGAGTGGAGCAAAATTCCAGTGACTTTTACATAGCGTATCTTGCCTATTGGGAACATCCCCAAGTACCTGGCAGTTTGCTTTGAATTTTAGGTAGTATCTTGTGCACTCTTGTGGATGCATTCAGCCCTCATGATTCTCTTATCGTGCTTTCCAGAGAAACCACGATTGCCACTGTCATTTGTTATTTAAGACCAGGCTGAGATATTGTAATAAGTGTTTTTTATATTTTCTCACTACATAGACCAGAGCTCATCAAATCATTAAGGGTGCATGAAATCCTGTCCCTTTTGCAGTCAGTGACAAAACTCCCAGTGTCTTCAGCAGGGCCAGGACTTCATTTAGTATCTTCGAGGCTGCAATAAATGTAAAAAATATTTTTCCCCACCCCATCTCCTTTTAATTTCCCTTATGAAACAGGAATCTCTCGGGAATCACGGTAGCTTCAGAGAAAAATGTGGTGGGAGTGCTTACACAACCATTGTATATGATTTTATTCCTACTGTCTGGCCCCAGCAGACTTCATCACAGGATGAAAGAGAAAACTCCTATCATGCTCAGGGTATGCTGCTGTCTTCTAATAAGTTCAAAATATTCATCATAAATGTTCTGCATTCTCTTTGCTGTGATCTGTGTATGCTGCCATTGTGGGAATTCCTTTCACATAAATCGTTCTCTTCAGTGATACTCAAAAGCACTCACTGTCAAAAATGCCTCTTCTCTCTCAGGACCCGTTCCACTGCCATAAACCTTGGACTCCCATGCACTCCCCTCTCCTTACAATGTGCAGCTTCTTCTTTTATTAAACCCTCCATACTCCTACCTCCTATACATGGAAACTTCCATATCTTTCCAGGGAGCACCTCTCTCCTTCTCCAAAGTTTTGGAGGATTTGCAAACAGAAAAAAATTGTTTTATTTCATCTAGCAGACTCTTCTGTCTCAGAGAAATGGGGACTTTAAAAATGTAGTGTGCTTGTTTTTTCCTCGGTATAAACTGCCAAATCTTCCTGTGGCTCTGTCTATGATACCAGCATCATGATGAAATTGTCCTTCCCATCAGAGGAGCACCAGTGTATAGTTTGGAACTTAGTCTCTCAAATTAAAGAACACACCAGCTGTCAGTCAGCAACAAATTCCTTCTTTATTATGTAGCTGAAGATGGCTGTTGCCATCCTCTGACTTTTAAGATAAACTATTAAGGTGTGATCTATTTCATACTTTGCAAGTACCACTGAATACCAATACATAACAATTTCCTGGGTGCACTCTTGACCTGTATGACTATAAATCCATTTTCACAATGTGATATACTGCACATGTTCAAATTGCTGTAACTTATTTCTTTGGAATAGTGAATAAACTCTTCACCCCCACATTGTGCAGAAACCATGTGACCTGCCATATCTCTGTTTTAATAAGACTTTTAAAATAGCTATGATTTACATTTAATCCTGTTTAAGTACAATCTATTTATTAATTGAACAATATGTTAAATGATTGTATATAGAATTGGAGTCTTCAGAAGTACTGCTAACATTGAATTTATTCTTGTCGTTGTAAAAGTCCATTTAAAACATTATCGTGCAATAGGTAAGGTCATAGGTCTAAATAATCTGCATATTTTACCCTTATCCATCTCATAGTTTGTGAGGTTAGTAGACATCATTGTAATATATGACCATGGATGGATTTGATCTATTAGAGTCAACAAATATGGAACAAATGGTGTTTGAGAAAATAGATTCAGATTTTCTGTTCCATATTGTTTTTGGTTACTAAAACTGCATTTAGTATCACGTGAAATGCAGCATCCATATGCATCTTGGGAAGATATAGCTGAACCGTAAATCTATTGGTCTTTTACTTGCAAAAATATCATACCTCAGCTATGATCATATGCAAAGATTTTTTAGAGGGCTTTGTAAATGCCATTTGAATTTACAATGGCACTTTTTTGCCTTACAGCCATTGATGTTCCATCTCCAAAGCACTCACATAAAGGTATATTCTCATATGGATGACTGCAATTCGTGCCTACTTCTATATCTAATCTACCAAATATATTGAAAAACTCTCATAAAACATTGCCGCAGAACAACCTTAATTTTGAATTTCAATGGTTAGATATCTAAAGACATTTTTGATTCTTTTATTTTTTTCTGTGCAATAGAAAAGGACATTGAAGCTAACATTGAATCTAACATTTAGTTGAAATTTTTAATTTTTCATGCTATACATTAAACTTCTCATAATTTTCAAATAATAAAAAAATCTCATGAAATAATTTTATAAAGTAATTGATAGTATGTGAAGTATTTCTTATTAGTGACCTCGCTGATCACTTCAATAACATAGCTGGAAGATAGCTTTGCATATCAAATGTAAATCAATCCAGATGATGTTACACGTGTGTCCACAAACAAATAAGTTCCTGTTCTTTCTGTAAGCCATGTTGTACCACAGATTTTTAGGCAAAGCCCCTCATTGATTTTAGTGGGTACTTATCTGCTTAAAAACTGATGGTAAGACTCCTATTGCAAACTGCATAACTCTCTGGGCCAACTTTTCTGCTGGTATGACCTGATGCCACTCTATTGTAAATGGAACGGCATCATTTCACACCAGCAGAAATTTTTATCCTCGTTATTTGGGACAAGAATCTGGTCTTGTTTTCATTACCATCGTTGGCTAAGATTTTCAAAGGGACCTAAAGGACTTTAATTTCTGAATCCTATTGAATTTCAGAGTGAGTTGAGCATCTAACTCCCTTAGGCTCTTTTGAAAATCTTAGTCCTTTTTTTTAATCAATCTCTTTTTAACAATTCTTTGGAACAATTACTGGGACAAAGATTTTACTGCTATATTTGGAATATTGAAGTTGTTATGTCTTTGACGAGTTAGTATGTCTCTATTGTTTCATTATCTTAAATATTTGGAAGCCATTCTGGTACTATGCTTATGAGTGGATAGATAGATAGATCCAGAAGAAACTGATATTGTGTATCAACTGATTTTCATATAGAGTAGTCTAAACTCATAAATGGCAGAATGTGGATCTTTTATTTTATTTATCCTTGTTCATTGAGCTGGATTTTGTTTTATGAAATGTGACACTCATTGGTAGGAATTGAGCAATGATTGTGGGGAGCGCAGGAGAAGATGCATCCCAAACATACAACTAGAAATTCAAACAATTGAAAATAAAGTACACTTGTTAGAAAAGGAGCAAACTTCCACCTATCTTGTATTGTGTGCATACTGGAGTTACAATCAGAGTAAACTGGCATACAGCACTTAATGTGATCAAGTGTCAGCTGATGACTGCTAAAATTTGTTTAGCAGTAAGTGTAACAAATATGACAGACATTACCATGGTCATCAAAATTACAGGAAACTCAAGAGGACAAGTTGAAGGGTCCCCTTACCAATTTACATGACCAACACTTCTGTAGAATTCTGACTGATCTCAGTGGCATGCTGAGGTCATTTTCACAATAGAATGAACAGTCGTTGCATGATTCCTCCAACATATCAGATACTAACAAGCTTTCATTCAACAGCCATCTTGCCTTCATGCATCACCTTTTATTTTGAAACAAATATTTTGTTTTGTCCACTCCTCATTAATATTTGAGCCTCCCATATTCCTCTTTATAGTACCTCAAGGTGTTACTAAAGCCCAAGGTTCTATTGCACCCTTACCTTTTCATATGAAATTCCAGTGTCAGACAGCTACTGGGAGTGTTTTGGTAGATGGAAATTAGTTAACACAAATCTGACTGACTTGCTATTGAGTTGTGTGTTATGATTTAGATGTTATGTTATGGTGGTGGTGTATTATCAGGAAGGTACTGGCTAAAGACAATACTAAAGTGAAATTAGATGGAGGTCACATTAGATATATAACTATCTAGAAAGAAAGAGGGCATCAGTCTCCTCTTACACTAATGTACCTCCATTCACTTCACTGTAGTTACTCCTGCTTTATACCAGTGTAAGTGAGAGGAGAATGACCCCATAGAATGTGTGGAAAGTAGGCTACTAGGTATCTGTTTACTGTGGGAATGGTTTTTGTGGACTGAATTCTTACACATCCTTCTCTAATTCATTTAATAAACATCAATCTCTTACATGGAAATTTTAAGACTCTTTGGATGTGCGTTAGGAAGCCTTTTCTGTACTTTTTGTACTGGCAAATATCAGGAGGTACAGGAATTAAAAATATCGCAATGCTCCAGTGATCCTTAGAAGATGGTGAACGTGAAATATTCCTATATATTCATGGATTAAATTTGGGTTGGAGGTTTGCGAAGTGCAGAGTTTTGGAAGGTCTTACTGCGGGACTTCATCATCAGTTCAGTGGCTCCAGTAACCAGAAGCACTTTACGCTTGTGTTTGTGCATTGAGCAGAAGGGTGTGATGCATGATCTGGAATGAACAAAATAGCTTTATGTTTAGGAATTGCCAAATTAATGAAAATTCAGAATGCTTTAATTTTGAAAATGAAAACAAATTCTTTGGAGAAAATATTGCTGCGGACAGTTTCAAGATTTCTGTTGTCTGAATTTTCTGTTTATTGTGTACTGTTCTTAAACTTATTTTTAACTGAAAAACCAATGAAAAACTAATATTTGGTTTCAAAAAACCACATCGTGTTCCATTTAGCACCATTATGGGCCTGCTCTTGCTCCCGCTGAAGAGAGTGACAAACCTTTAATAAATGGGCGCAGGCTGAGGCCTCATATGTTTGGCTTTATATACATATATAATGACAAGAATAAAAGTACAGTAAGTTGAGGTAGCCACTTAGATTTCCACCTGTGTTTTATAGTACAAAACTCCTCAATTTTCCTTTTTTAATTTAGCAGTTAGCTTTTCCATTTATTCTGCAGTTAAAATTGTCAAAAAAATTTAAATGCTGTTGGCCCATTTCTCTTCTCAGTTACACTCATATCAGTCAGGGAGAATCAGACCCAGTCTTTATGAAATCTGTGACTCTGAACAAGAAATGTAGGGCTCATCAGAGATTTGGACTTCATGGCAATGGGGGGAGTAAGAACCACCCTTAGACCCCACGTGGGCTACCCAGTCCTGGGCTCAGGCAGTGCTTGTTTACATCTTCCTCACAGCATGTGAGTAGGAAGGGTCAAGGACTGGGTGGAGCTTGGCTCCCTCCCATTCACTGGCCGGCCACTACAGCTGAGCTGGTTTGGGGGACATTATAATTTGCTGCTGCCCTTGAGCATACAGGAAAGAGGAACTAATTGTCACTCCTCATCACAATACCGCCTGGCATGGTACGACTTATCCACCACTCCTTATTCAGAGCTGCGCCTGATGTGATAGGCTAGTCCTTAGTGTGCTGAAACCACCATGCTATCAGGAATATAGTGGAAGAAATTTAAAACGCCATGGTTCTCAAACGTGGGTGCCAAAAGTTGGGCATCCAAATCCATGTTTAGTCATCTGTCTGTCTTAGGTTAAAAGATGGCATGATTAAACACCTCAGTCTTTAATCTAATTATCTTCACAGCGTCCCTGTGAGTTAGGGAAGTACTATTAAATAAGTGGCCTGGTTTTTAGAGGTGTGAAGAATCCACACCACCAGTTGAAGTCAGTGGGACTAAGTAAGAGTTGCATACCTGGGCCATTTTTTTCTGGATGATTAAACTTCAGTCCCATATGCTTTTGCTTTCCTGAAAGAAGCTAAAGTGGAATTGACCAGGACTGAAAAATACGACTTAGTGAAAGAACAAAATAAGAATATATGAAATGGATGGACTAAAGAATATGCAGGATAAATCAGGCACATCAACCAAACATATGGTGCTAAATGAGAGGGGGTATTTTAAATTGAAAGAAAAAAAAAAGTCATTTCTGGCAGTCTCAGGAATGATGTCTCGTGGCTGTGATAAATTTAGAAGAATGGGACATATTTTGGCTTGTTCTTGGAAACCTTTTTCTTGCATGCAAACTGTATTTCTCCTTTTATTAACCCATTCATAGAATGTTTGAATTTTGCTGCTAGAGCACCATGCTAGCTCGCCATTAAATGTGAATGATGCTAATTGCTTTGCACTGCCTAACTTACTGCTGCCCCCTTCCATCTTAAAGGACAAAATATGCTCAGAAGTGAGCTGGCAGTTCATCCCCTGCTCTGTTCTTAGTCAAGTTTAAGTTAAATAATTAAAATCTTGTTTGCATATTCCAATAAACTGTGAAGCAGTTGCTTTTTCCTTGAGATCTGATGGATACAATCCCTTATAATAAACTAATAATTTAGCATCAAAAGTAAAATAAGATCAAAAATTCAATGCTGTCTGTTGTTTCAAAACCAAACCATTTACCAATGGTAAGTTAAAATGATAATTATTATGATGATAATGAATTAATTATGATTCCAGCATCAACATTTGTTTTTCTATCCATTGGTTATTTCATAACTAAATTTATAGTAGAAGCTCTGTTTGTACATTACAGCTGTTGTGATCTTATAAAAACCTTTCCCATATGATAATGATGCCACTCAGCTCTGCCATAGTTCAAGATTATTTGGCCTTTTCATTCTAAATCCTCAGCTTTAGGTGTTTATAACTCAGTCATGTGAATTTGCTTTGGGTTGGTGCATATGTTCTCAGCCCAGAGAGATTTTTGTTTTAAACAAAAGTTGGATTAAATCAATTAAGCAGTTTTATAGCACTAGAGCAGAAGAAAGTTTATGGGCTGTCTAAAATGTTTTAGTGTCTTCCTCATAACCACATTGCTAGAGGATATGGCAAAAAGTGGAAGATACAAGGAACACTGCTCCTACCTGAACATGGGTTTATGGTCCAGTAGAACTGCTCTGTGTGCAGTCCCACTTCTCATGTTCTTGTCACAGCCCTAACACACTCATTCCCTCCTCTGAATTCCAATGCAGAGGTCTGCCCCTGAGGACCTCTGCAGTTCCTGGCCCTCACTACACAGAGGAAACTTAGCATTTCCATTGCATCTGAGGCCTTGTATGCCCATGCAGGCAGACACAGGATGTTCTCTTAATGTGGACATAAACATTTAATAATTAAACTTACCTTACCTTGAAAATTTCTGAGCATGAAGAGGGCTTGTTTCCCTTGTTTCCCTTATGTTTTTGAATTAAACAAAATATTGTACTGTGGCTTAAGGATGAATTTCAGCCCTTTCTCTGTATTCAGTACCTCCCTTCAGCTCCCCAACATGCAAAGGAAGTACATGAGCTGCATCCTCCCATAAGGTAATGCAGCCTGCTCCCCTGATGCACCCATGCAGCTCCGTGGACAAGTGCAGAGGAGATGTCATGGTCCTGTCCCCTTTAGGGAATCCCAGATTGGATTTAATGGTTTCCCAAAGGGAGCTGTTCCTGTGCTCCTGTTAGCATAAGTACTGTGATTGCCCCTAGCCACTGTGGGGAGGATGGCTCATTACATACCCCCTCCCTTCCTGCACTTCTGTGCAAGCTCAAGGGCCACTGTATACCGAGTGTGCACATATGTTTATACTGTGTGCTCATGTGATGCCCATGGACGGACACACACACACATACAGCAAAATACTTGAAATTGTTACTTGGACTATGACATGGCCATTGTTTTTATTGAGGCATAGAGTCTTTGCTTGCTGTGGAGGGAAACATTTAAAAATAAAGTGATTTAAGCATCACTTCCAAACATGCCCAGATGGCATCTGCCAAAGTTTTTAGCATACCCTAATTAAGCTCCATCCTTTTTGTGACATCACAATGTACATTCATTCTCCTTGCCATTTGAACAGTGAATTAGCAGGCTACGTTGGGACACATTGCATCTGAAAGATTGTTAATACTTCATTCAAACACATTACAGTTCAGCCCACCTTCACATGCCTCTCCCCCATCAAAAAGACTTTATCATGATTAGAGTAAATCATGAGAAAATAGATCCCATTTTTGTTGCATTGTGCCACAGTCCCTCTATTCTAAACTTGTATTTTAAAATAAAATTTAGTTGTTAACTTTTTCCTGCTGTGAAGAAACAGCTACCACCAGGGAAACACTTGATAGAAAACAGTCTCTAGATCAGGGGTCGGCAACCTTTCAGAAATGGTGTGCCGAGTCTTCATTTATTCACTCTAATTTAAGGTTTCACATGCCAGTAATACATTTTAACATTTTTAGAAGGTCTCTTTCTAAAAGTCTATAATATATAACTAAACTGTTGTTGTATGTCAAGTAAATAAGGTTTTTAAAATGTTTAAGAAGCTTCATTTAAAATTAAATTAAAATGCAGAGCCCCCTGGACAAGTGGCCAGGACCTGGGCAGTGTGATTGTCGCTGAAAATCATTTTGTGTGCCGCCTTCAGCACGCGTGCCACAGGTTGCCTACCCCTGCTCTAGATAAACACTAGTTGCTTCAAAATGGGACTTCACCTATGCCCCGACTTTAGTTAACTTACTGATATGTGAGCTGCAAAACTTAATTGGGACCATTAAGACTCCAGTCCTGCAATGCACAAGCACACTGCCCTGTGTTGTAAATTAATGTCTTGGGGACTATAAAGCTACCATTATTCAGAACAATCCATTTTCTTTTTTGCTATTTCAACTGTAGCCCAAAGAACTTAACATTTTTTCTGCATATCTGTCAATAGATGGATACACTGAAAATGAACTATAAATACAGTGTGGACAATCTGCATGTGTGTGTATCTATGTCTGTAGTAATATAGATACTGACCCATACACACACGTACTATCTATATAATACTGCATATCCACCTATCCTAGTATAGACAGCATACTAAACATCCCAGATTTTACTGAGTCCATTGCAAAACATCCATTCTACTAATATTTTTGATATTGCATCAGAGCTGAATGACCCATAGAGTTGATATGATATCAACAAAAATGGCTCACGTGGAAGAATAAATCCAAATTGTCGTATTAACACTGCACTAAGGCTACGTCTTCACTACCGCCGTATCGGCGGGTAGCAATCGATTGCTTGGGGATCGATATATCGCGTCTCATCTAGACGCGATATATCGATCCCCGAACACGCTTATATCAATTCCGGAACTCCACCAACCCAACGGAGTTGCGGAGTCGACATGGGGAGCCGCGGACATTGATCCCGCGCCGTGAGGACGGTGAGTAATTCGATCTTAGATACTTCGACTTCAGCTACGTTATTCACGTAGCTGAAGTTGCGTATCTGAGATCAATTTTCCCCCGTAGTGTAGACCAGCCCTAAGTCTGAAGGTCAATATAATGTCAATAGAAATGTTTTCACCCCAGTGGCAGTTCTGTTTTCTACGGGAAGCATCTGCTATATTTTCACGGGTATAGCAACTGCTCTGAAACTATGTAATTGTGACTTTAATATATACGTGCACATTTAAAAAAAATAAAAATAAAGCAAAGATAACCACACAAATAAATGCTTTTAAAGTAACCAAGTCTTAACTAAGCTGAGGAAGGATAAGGAAATTCAGAGTTTGGAGTGAGATTCCTTCTTTCTCTCCTTGTGTATTGATCTTGCAACACACTTAAAGTATCCACATGCAATAGTCCAATAAAATAGTGTGAGTTAAGGACAGACTAGCTAGCAGCGTTAACTATTTAAAAACATGTAAAAATCCAAGTGCTGTAACTATTGCAGGTTTCTAAAAATAAAGCATAGTTAGGATTTAATAATAAATAATAATTAATAATAACAAAAAAGCTGCATCTTCTCTGTACTTCAGATTTAAAGGACAAATATGGCTGCATTTTAGTACTTACTACTCAGAGCAAACCAGGGTCACTCCTACCCCAAAAAGATCATAAATAAAAGTGAACTTTCAGCTGCTTGTATTCAATTTTATTTGTCCTTTAAGTTTATTTAGCTGCTTCTGCACCCACTTTCACAATGCATAGGCTGTCGTTCCATGACCTAGCATTATTAAATTGCACTTATCAATCATTCTTGCCAGGAATGCCATCGCCAACCACATTAAAGAAGTCAGAGAAGTCTGGTTTCAGCAGTCCCTCGCCTTCGCAGACCTCCTCCCTTGGAACGGCATTCACACAGCATCATCGACCTGTCATTACAGGACCCAGAGGTGAGGCCTTACCCAAGAGCCCAGAATCAGCTTAATAAACTTTAGCCTCCACACCCTGAATCAGCATTATTTTCTACTGAAAGTCACCATCAGCCTGTGACACACATGATAAGAGGTTTTGCTATTTCAAAACTGGTAGCCTGAAGGTTTCAGTTATTGAAAACTGTGTTTGTTTACTGGGGTCTGTTTGTTAAAGTTTTTGGTGACAATTCAACATTTTCCAAAGTTTTTTGTGGGGAGAAGTCATTATTTTTCATCAGAAAAATTACAGAACGGGTTACTTGCTGTGTGTTTTTATTGTCCATGTCAATATATACGATAGGTTCATTTATCTGCTAAAGATGGGGATCCTCATTCAACATCTAAAATGTGCTAATCTCCTTTTGACATCCTCGGTTTTCATTGCGTGTTATTTTGTATTCCAGCTGTTGGTATTAGTGTGCTGGAGAACTGCCCTCATTAGTGGACTCCTTTGAAGTTGTAGATTGGTTCCTACAATACGTTGGCTGGTTTTCTTCACAATATTTTCTGACTAGCTTTTCAAATAAAACAGATGTCCTCCGGGTCTCCATGTACTTATACATTTGTTAGAAAGATATATCCACATTAACCTAGAAAAAATAAATATGATACACAGTTCACGTTAGAAAGAGAGCACATTTGTGCACAGTGCTGTCCACAAATGAATGAATCATTTAGTAAATTTTCTGTGTGAAAATATAAAAATGTGAATGAAATAATTGTAACAATTCTTTCTGTCGTGGGTTTTGCTTTATTCAAAATAATTATTGTTCAATTGATGAGGTGTGGAAGACTTACTAGCAACTCATACCTGGATAAAAGAAAGTCCACATTTTGTACTTTCCTTTTTATAAGATGTCTTTATTGGGTTTATTGTCATCACTTACATCAGTGTAACCAGGAATAATTCTATTGTCTGTATACTGTAAGGGGATGGTGCATAAGTCTGTGGAAAATCGCCAGTGTAAGATTGGTATTAGTTTAGAATCAGGCTTAAGGTTTCTGTATAGTTTTAGAAATTTAAAACATACTGGACTAATCAGTGGAGTCAAGCTGTTGGCTGTTAATCATATAAGAATTATTATTTTCCTGTGGAACTAAGGTACCAAGCAAACATATAATATCTTCAAAAAACGAGTGAAATGAAAGTAACATTAACAACATAGTGTGCTGTACATCAGCTGACACTAAATTCCTACCTTGTAATACTCTTAAACTTTCTGCCCTTTAGTTCTGTACTGTTGACTAGTTGGTTAACAAATCCTATTCAGTATTTAGTTAGATTTTACCTCACCCCAGTTTATTTAATTTAAGACATACCAGACTAAAGCAGAGCGGCGACCCACTGGCCTGGCGCCTCCTGCTAGTTGTCCAAGGAATTAGCTTTTCCAGCTCCGGAGTGCCCTCTGCTGGCCAATGTCTCGCTGCTGGCCGCCATGTCCTTCCTGGACCCTGGTGCCCCTTTACGTTGGTCTGATTGGGGCGTGGCCCCAGCTGTGGCTGTTTCCCCAATCAGTCGAGGCTTGCTGCTCTGCCTAGCAGCAGTCCTCATGCAGCCTCAGCCCTGTCCCAGGGCTGATTTCAAGCCCTTCAGGGCAGGAATGGGTGACCACCCCGCTACACAGACCGATATGCATCCATTTGTGCTCTTACTTAGACTCTGTGTATTTTGCATTTTTATGTGGTTTAAACAAAAATATGTCACTATACAAGTCTTGTTCAAATTTATCGCCATTATCTATTGAGAAATTTGGTGTGCTGTTGGGGAACTCTGCCAGTTGGGTGAGGAGACTGTTCACAAGGGTGCAAAGAATTTGGAAGATCAGATTATAATGATTCTCTTTCACAATTTTATTTTTAAATGCTGGAAGAAAATGCGTGCACTAACTCTATAGAAGACAGTCATAGGTCCTAGTGTATTAAACAAAAATCTGCTTTTTTCAGCATCAGTCAGTGAGATCTTGTTCCACTTGAGGCTCACTCACTAACATATTTTTGTGGATTTTCAAGGAAATCCCACTCTCTGTTAATATCTGAGTTCCTTTGAGGTCCTTTTAAAAATATCACCCAGAAAGGTCTTGTTCCAAACTGGAATCTTTATTGGATAGATGGCTCCTCTCCAGGACTCTATTTCCACTGATCACTGGCTGTCTTTATTCCTCTTCTCCAACAATTATTCTGTTCTGAGGTGGATTACTATATTACCATCTGCAGATCCAGACTGTGACCTTTGTTCAATCCCCCAAAGTGTACATTAGAATCAACAGCAGAGGAGGAAGGAGAGAAGCTTTTCAAGCATAGGAAGATGACACAGGAGCAATAACCTCATTATATGAATTGATATATTCTCCAAACAATTATTATATATTACTAGTTATTGGAGGTTGCACAGTTTAGTGGCAACATGCCAAGTAAAATGTAGTGTACGCTGTCTGTTCACCTTGTGTGGTGAGAAATTTCCATGAGTTCGCTTATATCATGTATCGGTGGCCAGCAGTCTGTCATCTACAATATTTTGGATCTCCTTGGGGGTGAATACAGTGCACTAAACAGTCACGATGCTGCTGAGAAAAATCAGTGAGAAAGAAGTTGTATATAAGCAGGTTACAATCATAATAAACCCCTGAGTCAGCCAAACAATTAAAAAAGGATCTATTTTCCTTTTGAGGGGGGAGTGTGTGCACCACAAACATTTCACATTCATACCAATACAAATTATTTGCACACACTGTGCAAAATAGAGAGCAAAGAAATGTGTGTAGAATGTTTAAGAGATATGCCGTTAGCAGTCCATTGTTTTAAGTTCTCCATCACACACTTGCAGCTTTCACAGCCTTCCAGTCATGCCTTGGAACCCTATTCTAGTTTGCAAATGACTAAAGATACACAGAGCCTTTCCTAACAGTCTGCAGAATGAAACATTGTGAGAACAAAGCCATTGTGGGGATCAGTGTTAGGAAGCTGGTCCAAAAGTGGATGTGTCTGTTATGAAGTGTTCCACTGAATGAAACAGTTAGAAAACCCCATGGAATGGACTGAAGCAAGCAGCTGTGCTGTGCTATGGAGGGCCATGTGTGGCAGCTTCTCCTCTGTGCTGGTGCCAGCTCTTAACTCACCTATGCAGTAGCCAGCTGACAAAATCTGGGGCTGGCCAGAGGATCAGATGTGCAGTGAGTCCTGGCCCAAGGACCTTAGTTCTTTAGAGACTGTCTCTTCTGTTCCCTACAGCCAACAGATGGTGGCAAGTTCCAGGTTTTTTTAGTGGTAAGCTACCAAAGTGATTCATGGATTCTCACTTAACGAGGGCAGTTTTTCTTGGCATGACTCCATGAACCTTGATCTTCTCTGAAGCAGGATACATAGGTCTCAAACTAAGTATTATGTTTGGCAGTTGGCAGCATTACCTATAGCCTCAGTTTTAAGTTTTGACATGACTATCAGCTTTAAAATAAATTGCAAATTCTTAAAAATTCAAGCAACAAGATTTTTATTTCTTAAGTACTATACTCTCATTACATGAGGGTAACATTTTTGATGGTCAGTGTGTTCCAACAAAGTGATTATGCATTCATTGCAAAGCCAATCTGTTTCCCAGTCATCAGGCTGCTTGCAATCTTTACCAGACAGCAAAATACTGAAATAATAGGCAATATTTACATAGTAGCAATGTACTAATGCCCGAAAAGCTCCTTACACTTTAGTGACTTTACCACCTGGAGCTGGCTACAAAGTTAAACTGACCATGATCATGAAATCCTAGAGAGGTTCATACAACAGCCCATCTTGACATGTACATCACTTCTCACACTATGACTGTGTAGATCCTGCAGGCAGGCAGGCAGGCAGGCAAAGCAGAAAGAAAGAAAGAAATAGATAAGGGAGAGAAATGAAGGAGGCACACAGATACAAAGAACAGGGAACAGGGGATGTGGCAGAAAGTGAGGAACCCAAAGCAATGGATATGTGAGCAGAAGAAAGGAATGCAGGAAAAAAAGCACTAGGGGAATGTCTAATGTTGTCTTAATGTGATTTTCCCACATAGTACAGTATTTCCACTGAGACTTGGATGGTCACCAAAATGTGTCATTGTGCTTCAAAAGTGTGCTTGTTGGTTGCCCATTAAACTAACATGCAGCAAATCGCTTAATGAATTTGTACTGACTGACTTTAATGGAGTGGGCTATACAGTGATGTATACCATTGTGAAATAATATATTCCAGAATGGAATCTCTCCAGTTGCCCCTAGAGGTTCCCTCAGAGTGCTGGTTATTGTATGCTATATCATAGAATCATAGAATATCAGGGTTGGAAGAGACCTCAGGAGGTCATCTAGTCCAACCCCCTGCTCAAAGCAGGATCAACACCAGCTAAATCATCCCTGTCAGGGCTTTGTCAAGCCGGGCCTTACAAACCTCTAAGGATGGAGATTCCACCACTTCCCTAGGTAACCCATTCCAGTGCTTCACCACCCTCCTAGTGAAATAGTATTTCCTAATATCCAACCTAGACCTCCCCCACTGCAACTTGAGACCATTGCTCCTTATTCTGTCATCTGCCACCGCTGAGAACAACTGAGCTCCATCCTCTTTAGAACCCCCCTTCAGGTAGTTGAAGGCTGCTATCAAATGGCTCCTCACTCTTCTCTTCTGCAGACTAAACAAGCCCAGTTCTCTCAGTCTCTCCTCATAAGTCATGTGCCCCAGCCCCATGATCATTATTGTTGCCCTCTGCTGGACTCTCTCCAATTTGTCCACATCATTTCTGTAGTGGAGGACCCAAAACTGGATGCAGTACTTCAGATGTGGCCTCACCAGTGCCAAATAGAGGGGAATAATCACTTCCCTCGATCTGCTGGCAGTGCTCCTACAAATACAGCCCAATATGCTGTTAGCCTTCTTGGTGACAAGGCCACACTGCTAACTCATATATCGCCCAAGCCTTTCCTAGAACCCTGGGAGAAACTACAAACATACCAAAGCTAGACACTTCAATAGTTGATCTGTAAGATGTTAAAGACAAGCCAAACAACTGTGCCATAATATGAAAAAATCATACACATTTTGCAGAGTCTGAATACCCAGCGCAGATTAGCTAACACAGTGACACTTAACCAACATAGCAACTTGCTGAGGCAATTCAAAAATAAAGATGGGGTTATACCTGTGTGTAGCCAACCGTATGTGTCAAGTGTTTGAGTTTGGCCCTACTTCGGATAATATGGAAGGTAGAGGAAAAGTGGCTTCCTAACAGAGAACTTCAAAGGCAGGATTTAGTAATGATTACATTCACCACACAAATACTGCTTTCTCTAACTAACATCCCCGCTGAAACGGGAGAGGCTTGCTAATGGTTAAAACTCCAACTAAACAAAAGTCAGGAACCGTGTAATTAAAACTCCACCTTTATTGTATTGTAAAGCGTTACCCTGTGACATAGGAAATATTTAAAGGAACAGGCTGTTTAGCTAATTTGTGTGTGAGTGAACTGCTTAGAGGACTACTATCCTAAATTAACTGTAAGACCACCCACTGAGATTGCCTCATAAAGGGCCATGATTGCTCAGCTTCGTTTTGTGTAACTGTTCAATAATTACCAGATAAATGCATAATGAAAAGCTCTATTACACTAATAATTTGTACTGAGATAGATGTGTGGGACACCATGCTGGGTTAATTTGTCATCCCTGCAGCAAACTTCTAAAGAAGGCTCTTTGCAGAGGAATTGTGTTAATACATTGTTCCAGTGAGGACATGTTAGAGCAACAAGATGACTTGGTCGCTTAATCTCTTAAAGAGGCAAAATGCCGTGGGGGAAGTGCCAGAGAGAATAATGGGGAGTGATTAACAAAGTGGACCTAGATTTAAACACATCCTGACAAAGAGAGCTGATCTAAGTGAGCAAAAGTATTTAAAAAAGGGGAGAGAGTGTAAAAATACTTATAAGATTTCATGCAAATCTAAAAAATAATATAAAAATATAGTGCTGAAGGACCTAAGTATTTTACCTGCTCTCTCACTGATTATGTATTCGTGTTCATTGCTTTCTTTCATGTATCCGTGAAGTTACACTCTGTGCTTTTAACAGTGCATTGAACTGCAATATTTTTATCTCTGCTTTATGCTAAATTCTGTAACCTCAGACACACACAAAAAGCACATTATTACTTTGAATATGGAACCCATGTTTAAGCATCAGAGCTTAGGATTTTCAACCTCCCCTATTGACAGAATCATAAATCATGTTAAAGTTAAGTGAATTACTGTAGCGTGGAACTATAGCTTTAACAATGTTTATGTAGTATCAGCTTACCATCTACAGAATGAAATAGGGGAAAAAACACTGATATTAGAAATGGGAACGTGGAGTCCTATTAACTTAACAGCAATATATCACTCCAAAGTCACAGATTCCATTACCATGCCCTTTTTAGTATCAAAGCAGAATTATATCATCACACACATAAAGGTTATAGGGTTTTTTTGGAAAGATAATTTACATTTCTTTTGTAAACTTATAATAATAATAATAGGAGATATACCTATCTCCTAGAACTGGAAGACACCTTGAAAAGTCATTGAATGCAGCCCCCTGCCTTCACTAGCAGGGCCAAGTACTGATCTTTGCCCCAAATGCTCAAGTGGCCCCTACAAGGGCTGAACCCACAATCCTGGGTTCAGCAGGCCAATGCCCAAACCACTGAGCTATCACCAGGGCTGGCACTTTCATTAGGCAACCCTAGGCAGTCACCTAAGGTGCCAGGATTCAAGGGGCGGCATTTTGTGCGCTCCCTACGGGGCGTGTGGGAGCTTCCGGTTCTGCTCCCGTCGTGCCGCTGAAGAAGGACCTTCTGCCGACGTGCCGCAGAAAACAGCAGCAGGTAATTGAGCAGCTCAATGACTGGCGCTGTCGCCTGCGGCATTTTGGCGGAGGGTCCTTCTTTGGCGGCGTGATGGGAGTGGAACCGGAAGCTCCCGCGCACCCCGTGGAGAGTGCACAAAATGCTGCCCCCCGAATTCTGCCTAGGGTGCCAAAAACCCTGGTGCCGCTCCTGGCTATCCCTCCCCCACTTAGCAACTACATTTCATTATGAAATAACCACTACACCTTTCTCCAGTGGTAGCTTTTCTTTTTGTATATGAAAAACGTCTTGATTATTAAAAAAATGCAAAAGTTGTCAATGCTTGATTTTGAAGTAGGAAACCCCACTAGTAGACTACGTGGTAGTTTTTGGCCATTGAAGAGACCTTTGGCTAAGGCCTACAGTTTGTTTTGTTTAGGAAGTAGAGGCATTCTTCAGTGTTTATACCTTTTTAACTATTCCTTCAGTATTTCTTATCTAGCATACGTAGAAGAATGTCACTATGTTTTCAAGAGCTTAATACTTGGACCTAATTTTGGATTTCAGTCTAGCCCTGCTTTCTGGTTTTCCTAGGGGCCAGTTTGTCACTAAGGACTTCAAATATAGCAGCTCAGAATAGCCGGAGCCCAGGATATTTCAGCCCCACCCATAGGCAGTCCCCAGGCACACACCCTATGCTGTGGCCCTCGGGGGCATTGGCACAAGGCCCTTCTACCTGTACTGTGCTACTGGGAAATCTTACTTACACCGTGAATATTTCCCAGTGGACGTTCCACATGATTTCCAAAACTTTATTATGCAGGACCAGCATAAAGGGACCAGGACCCAGCCCAGAACTGAGGACATTATAGGTCTGGTTTTCAAAAGTGCTGAATGCCCAAAGCTCCATGTGACTTCAGTAATATAAATGGAAGCACTCAACATTTCTGAAAATAAGCCGTTATGTGTACAGTCTTGCTCTTATTGATGTCAATGGGAGCAGGATCAGACCCTCCATCATCATGCTTGGGTGATTGTATATCATTTGCATAATTATTTGTACTATCATCAGTCCCGGCCCCAAAGATCTTGCAGCCTAAGTATGTTGGGTGAACTCTATTTTGTTGTATTTTGAAGGTACACTTAAAAATTACCTAGTTGAATGCAAAGGTAAAATATCAGTGACACAAAACTCTCAGCCTTCTTGTGAGTATCAATTAAGGATCTGCTCCTGTTCTGACTGAAGGCAAAACTCCCAATGGTTTCATTGAGAACAAGATTGGGCTTGCAGTGTCTGTTGTAAGGGCTACCCAATTTTACTCATCCTAGGCCAGATCGACAGCTCACCAAGAGCCCACTGGACTCCCCCATTTAACCTCCATTTTGGAGAATGATGTGGGACTTCAGCAGTGCGTACGTCTTGTGCTGGCCTGCGTAGGGGTGAATTCCACCCACGGGGAGGAAGATCGCAGCAATGTACTGTATTCCATCATGATTTGAGTGGCTTTCTACCAGTGAATAGCCTGTATGCACAGACCTGTAATTTCTGTGGTCAGTATCTCTGTATTAAAGATGAGGGTAGGGTGAACAGACAGCAAGTTTGAAAAATCAGGACAGCGGTATGGGGGGGAATAGGAGCCTATATAAGAAAAGACCCCAAAATCAGGACTGTCCCTATAAAATCAGGACATCTGGTCACCCTAGGTGAGGAAAACCCCAGGCCACATTGAAAAAGTCAGCAACCAGCGTTTGACCACCCAAGACCATTTCAAAAAGGTAGTAAGAAAAGTTGAGATCTTCAAAGGATGTTAGGCAAGCAATTCCCATTGACATTCAGTGGGACTTCATGAATACCGTTAGGTGCCTTTAAAAATTCCAGCCCAAGTTTCTCAATTTATTTTCTTGTTTGGGGTAAGTGCTTTCGTCACAAAAAATCTGTGCTTTTTAAAGTTATTGTTTTACTCTTCTCTTCTTTACCTCTTGCATTGTATTATCCACAGAAGTGCAAGTTCTTTTCAACAAATCTGGATTATTGCCAGCTTTTCTTATTAAAAAGTCACTCTTCATATTTCCGAGAAACACAGCTGTTTCGTGGTGTTTGAAAGCATTTCACATCAGCCAGCATGGTGGCTTAGCCAATTAGTACTCTAATATGGTCAATTTTGAGAATAAGTACCTTCGGGGTACAAAGGGTGGGATACATCTTGCATAATTTGAACTGGCACTTGCACCAATTTAATGCTGTGAGAAGACTCACAGCATGCAGGGAGTTAAGGCATCTTAAAAGCCTGAAAGGAAATGTCTCAGAGAACAAACCACAATATAACATTTCTAGATAAATAACTTTTTAAAAATACTTTCTGAACTGTAATAAAGTCAAAAACAAGCTGATACAAAATACTACTTCTTTCATTATGATTATATTGTTACTATTTCTAGGAAGAATGATCAATGTTTAATGAGCTAGTAGTAAACTTAATTATCACTTTATACAATAGCTATCTTAGCACTTTGCCCCAGTGAAGCCAATACTCCATCTGTCTAGTCGGATGGTCTAGCCATCCGTAAGACCTGGGTTTGAGTACCCAGTCTGTTGCTTCCATGGATTGGGAGCTGGGGAGAGGGGTAAAAATCATTTGCTGAGTAGGAGATGAAGGATGTTGCATGGCAAACAGTGACCCTGTTGGAGACTTAAGGAGCAGCATTATGAAGAAGGAAATTTCATCCATTCATCTTGGCTGGAAGGATGGTTGGTAAGAAGTCAGGATGAATAGGAGGGGAAAATATAAGTGGATCAGCATGTCTGTGTCCCATATGTTGGGAACCATTCATTCCTTGAGGGAAGAGGTGGGAGGAATCGATGTAATTGCTAACGGTCAGATTATGAAGTCCGTTTGTATTCTGGCAAGCAATTACCAGAGGAGTCCCATTGACTACTGCAGTAAGTGCCCACCAGTGTGAGAAAGGACCCCAGTCTGGCCCTGTATGCCCAAATAAAACTATATCCTGCTTCAGATTAACTGATTCTTTATTATCTGATCGTATAACTGAATACAATTTACAACTTAATCTTTTATTCATTTGCCCGACACATATGAAATGCTAATCTAATCAATGAGTCTGACTTGTTTTATTCGTAATTTAGTTTGTTATTGGCTACTACAAATCAAGGAGGGAGAAAGTCAGACAAGACTGGCCTTCATAATCAGACATTTGAATTCAGCGTTCTGAAAAAAATCCTCTAACTTTTATGCTGCATAGCACTAAGAACCCATAAAACACTGAAAAAGCTAGCATAGCATGCAACAGCTGTAGCACATAATTACTTGGCCCAGCCATAGTAGTTTTAAAATACTGGTCTATCTGTTGCAGGCCACCATACATTATCATCTCATTTTCTTCCGTTAAAAGACTGGGATGATTCAGTTGAGCTTCAATGGAATTAGAGTCATGTGTGCTTTGAAATATTTACGCTTGCCTTGAGATAGGAGGATTATTCCCCCACAGACAGACAAAAGATTTATTAACACTGAAGATTCCTACCTCTGCATTCCTACTGCAGGTAGAAATGAAGCCTTGACTTTCAAACCTGTGTTCTTTTTTATTTTTTGTATAGTTGAATAGGTAAAATCTATAATAAAATATGAATTTCTTTGGTTTAAAGGAGAGGCATGAATAGGCAGTTTAGGGCTTCTGAATAATAAATACATAAAATAAAAATACTTCTGTGTTGTCTTCCATCTAAGGATGTCAGATCACAAACAACTACTGATTAAACTTCACTGCACCCTCTGTGAAGTAAGTAGTAGTAGCCACTTTTGCAGATGGGGAAACTGAGGCAGAGAGAATTTGAGGCCAGAATTTTCAGCTGGGTCGTCTCATTGTGAGTGATTAACTTCAGACACTTCAGGCCTGGTTTTTTACCACCTTAATGGACACTTTTGAAAATCTTGGCTGAAATGGCTTACCCACGGTACTTACACAGTGAGTATTTTTCAGAGGCAGGACTGGAAACCTGGTCTCCTGATTCCCAGTCCTGTACTCTAGCTATTAGATAATGCTGGGTGTATCTGGTGGAATCTGTCAACTGATACAATACACTGAGTTTGGTGGAGAGCTTTCATACATCTTTGGCCTGTTAAAAGTCTTACTTGGGAATACAAATTCCTGAGACTTTGCATGCAGCCTCTCACTTCATGTGCAGTTTACTAGCTGGTTTCTTGTTGCTGTGTGGACAAATGAGTGTCATTTTCTTTTAATAGTGCATAATAGTAATATACATACATATAATAGACACACTAGTTAAGAAGTTCAGTTTTTGCAACTGGGTTATTACTGCTTAATAGCTGAGATGGTAAATTTTTGCAAAATCTAGACTAAGCTGTGATGTTTTATGTGTCTGGAGGAAGGAGTATTTTATATAATACTGGCTGAGAGCATGCTACACCTGAGGGGAGATTAGTTTTTACTATTTGCACAGCTCTACTGACAGCTTTTCTTGGGATCCTCCCACAGAATTGGGAATCAGTCTAAAGAGGCGATGCCAAAAGTAACAACTAAAATGAAAAGAACCTAAGTCTCTGTCCAACCTGTGTAAAATCTGCAATGGCTCAATGAGAAGGGAAGAGGCAGCTAACTAACATCAAGGTTGCAGATCTGAGTACATATCACTTATCTAAAATTTTGTTTAATGAAAAATGCAGGATGGGGAGGGAGAAATTGTGCTAAATGGACTTACAAAGAGTCAGCTGGAATAATAAGGATAACTAGACATGAGAAAAGTATGGACTTTTCTGAAATATCTTAAGAGAGCAAAGGAGGGGGAAAATCTGCTTGAATTTGAACAGTCCATGTCTGTTTTACTTCATGTCCTCTGATTGATTAAAAATGTGCACGAGGATTTACACATTCAGGCATGCAGAATTCCATAATAATGGCTTCCTTACTGAGGTAGGTCTCTTGGCATATCCATTATAGACCTTGTTTTTTGCCCCCATGAATTAGTCTGAGTATAGGAACAACCATAGAGGATCAGAGCAGTGGTCCTGTAAGGGATCGGGGCCTAGGTGGTATTGCCTAGAGGTCACAGCTGGGCTGAGGTCTGGCCCCCAGGGACAGGAGTTGCCAGACTGGAGCAGGAGGCAATGCAAGGCCAGGTTCCGCAAGCAAGAGTCAGATCAGAGTCAGGCTGGGTTCGGAGACCAGCGATAGATAGTACCAGGTTATAATTGAGAGACAGGAGGCAGGATCAAGATTGGCAGCAGGCCAACATCTGTGTGGAGGTCAGACTAGATGATCATAATGGTCCCTTCTGACCTTAAAGTCTGTGATTAAAGTCTATGAACTTCCTGGGGTTAAATAGGGTCACTTGGCCAATTAGAGGGCAGGTACTGTCATTCTGGGTCTCGTGGGCAGTACTTCCTGCAGCACCTGCTCTTCACAATGCTCTCTGGCCGTGCATCTGCATGACCACCTTGTAGCACTATGGGAATATCAGGCTCTGAAGGACTGGGTTCTAGGTCCTGGGTCCTTTCTGGTCCAGTAGTTCTCAAACTTTAACACATCCAAAACAGAAGTACTTGGCACATCACCATTGTAGTTAGTTTAGATCCTTGCTCTAATAAACTAACCCTTCCTAATAGTTCATTGAGGCCCACATCCCACCATTTTAGAAACACTATATAGTCCAGTAGGATGCTGCAAAAACAAACCTGTTGTGGACCTTTTATTCCTAATCCCAAGCAGTAAGTGATAACAGCTTGTACGAACTTTTATGAGCAGTAAAGATTTAATAATAAAGAAAAGTAACATGCAATCAAACTACCAATGCATGAAGGGAGAGAAATTAGCTTTTGTTTTGTTAAGGTCCTTTTATAACAGTAATTGAGAAACGAGTGTTTATTTCTGCCATATTTGATTTAGGGTTATTCTTCTGCATCCCTTCAACCTTTCCCTTATACTGTTAAGTGAGCCTGTGCTTTGGTTTCTCCCATGTATTAAACATACTCCAAGTCCAGTGCAAGAATTTCAGCTAGATACTGAATGCTTCCCCAGGCTTTTATCAAATCAGTTCTTCATTGTTTACAAATGAGGTACATGGGCACAGAAGGCCACAGAAGTTTAATAGGCCTGGTGTGTGAGGGAGCTACAATGATATAGTTACTAGTTTTTGGTGAGAAATAAACCTGAGTGTGAGAGAAAAGCTTATACCCAACAAAGCCGACAGATTTCTTTGGAGAGAGGATAAAATCTCATTCTAGAGAAAAGGAGCAAAACTCAAGGTGCTGTAACATGGTGGTTTTAGTTACACAATGAGTGGGAAGAAGTGGATATGAGCATAGGAACATCTATTTTGCATGGCAAGGGGCTGGGTAAAGGTATCCCATAGTGTGGAGGAGAAGAGGTATATTTCTGCTCTCAGTTACACCTCTACAATCCTGGTGAGATCAGTATTGTTGCATGTATTAAACTGAAAGCAAAATTTGCAAAACGGGCTCCTTTAATTTACACCCTAACTATTCTGTTAGTAGCTTTTCTTACTCCCCTTCTCTCGTGTGGCTCTTTGGCATGTACATTCACCAATTTACCTTCCATTAAACATCATTCCTGATTGTGGCTTAGGGTCTGGTTTGAGATTTGATTTCAAAGTTGTACAAGGGAGCGGTGAATGTCATTTGCAAAATGAGCTTGCCCCTTTTTATGTGAGCATCACATGAAATTGTCTTACTTAAAAATGTTTGCAAACTGGTGTGAAAAAATGATGAGGTACAAGAGCATCATTATACGAGATACAAGAGCATCATTAAAACATTGACCATTTGTAGTAAAAAATAAAAATAGATCCATATATGCAAACCAGTTATATGAAATGTCAGTTAAATCAACTCTGATCTCCCAAATACAGTTTTTATTACTCAATTCATTAGAAAGGCTCTTAAGGTAATGAATAGTTGTCACTTTTATCAAGGACCACTGGTTCCTTTATAAATGTGCACTAAAAACACAGAAAGTTGTTTTAAAATATTTGGCTCCATTTGCCCTCACCTTGTCTCTGAAGTGACTGTAGGATGCAGTGTGGTCTGATTTAGCAATTGTGAACATCAACTGTATAAATAATAGTGTACATTTAAAAAAAAAGGTGAAGTAGAGCTATAAAATAATTCAACTGCATAGATTTGAACTGTTATCTAATGCAAAAATCTGTTCCACGTAACTTCTTTGTTTTCTTTCCTTTAGCAAGTCCGCATGCAACACCATCGACTCTTCATTTTCCAACGTCACCCATTATTCAGCAGCCTGGGCAATACTTCTCACACCCAGCAATCCGCTATCATCCTCAGGAGACTCTGAAAGAGTTTGTCCAACTTGTCTGCCCGGATGCTGGTCAGCAGGCTGGACAGGTGGGGTTCCTAAATGTAAGGAAGCTATTTTTATTTCTTCAGAAGTGTTTGTCCTATCTCACATAACTATGGAATTATCTTAACAGAGTGTCACACATGTGAACGTAGCACCTTAAAATACTTGCTACAAGAAAAAAAAATATTAACTACAGGAAAACAAACGTAGACTGTGGTGTAATTAATGTACTTTGATAGAAAGAGCTGGTGGTTCAATGACCTTCTGGGATCCCTGTACCAATGCTTCAGCTTCAGACATTTGAACCCTAGTTCCCCTGGGTTTAACAAAATACAAAGGCCAAATAATTTTTATTAATTATTCCTTTGGCGTTGGGGAGAAGAGCAAGAAAAGGGAGGGTGAGAAACAGATGTTTCAGATCAGCTAAGTTCATTTAAAAAAAAAATACTGTCATACAGCACTTTAGATCAAGTTGACCAGTACTTGAACCCAAGATGTTAAAAGTAAAGTTTATTATAGTTTGTTATTTCTGTATGCGGTTATCTTTTCCCCTTATCTCTATGAAGAATTAAGCAGTGTTCCAATGCTTCAAATAAGCATTTTCATTTTTTAATCAACTAAAGTGAATCATCCTCTTCACTTTATTGAAATAACATTCCAGTCAAATACAGAAATGAAACTTTATTTACATCGTATCTACAATAATGCTGTGGTCGTTTCATGAAATAAAATGCATGTAATTGTGTCCCACCAGCAGAATAATGATTGGCAAAATTGTTATTACTTTCTTATATACATAACATTGAAAGTGTTAGTAAACCTGCAGAATTAATGTAATTCTTAGCATTACTTTTATTTAATAAGCTACGTTGTCTTCAATACTTTTTTCCTACCAAAATACCTGATTCTGCATATCCCAGCCAGTACTGGCTTTCAATAATGTCTGCAATATGTTAGCAGTTACATTTATGTCTAGACAACAAATCAACAGAGTGCTTTTCTTTTTCCTTGAGTATATGCTTAGTTTAGCCCAAACCATCTGTATTATGTACTGTTAGCACATTCACAATGAACATACAGCAAAGGTCTACTTGGTAGGAAATTGGCCTACTTGTAAGACAAGTAAGTATTTGAGAAGTGTTACTAAATATATTAGTTTATTAAAGGTGCTGTCTGTTGAAAAATATCTCTGAAAAATTACTTTTGAGTAAGGCCTCAACCAACCAAACATGAGTAACTGTACTCCTTGAAAGCAAGAGTACTACTCACGCATATGAAGTTACATACATATACAAGCCTAATTCTTATTTACACTAGGGCCCTTTTACGTCACTGCCAGTGGAAATTACAGTTGCACCCACGTTCAGGCCCGTTTACATTGCCACAGCTGTTAAAGTGGTTTTAGCGTAAATGAGAATCAGGCCTGTAAATGACTGTAGGATTGGGCCCTTAGTTCTAAATAATTCCTGTTAGTGGAAACCTAAGCAAAGATTTAAGTACAATTTTTCTTCAGCAGTATTCAGAATATGTATCTGTATTTAAAACTGAGCTTTTATCAATGGAAAATTGGACATTCAGTGCCAGAAGAACTGCAGTTAGGATCAATTTGTGGAGTGCTGTCAAAACTGATCTTGTCATTTCTGTCACTAAAACAGAATACCTGATTCACAAGCTGTCCTACTTTTTTTTTTATAATGGTACTGCCATCAATTGGTATGGTTCTCAATAGTCTAGTTGTATATTAAGATTGAAATTTTCCATACCTAGTCCTTGTTTTTGTGATGCTGAAAGCTTATTTAGTAATGGACAGGAGTTTTCCTAGTAATCACTTGAAATAGCATAGCTGAGTACGCAGAACCATCCTGCCTCTGATTATGTACATCCCAAACAAAATACTTGTACTTTTTTAATAATGAAAATAAAGCAGATGTAAGCTCAATTGTTTCTAAGCAGATACCTAATGGCAGCTGAAATGGGAGCTGTGCTATTGGTAATTTTATGGGAATATAGGAGTGCAAGTTGCTTAAAATACATTAACTTATTTTTTCCATGAAATAAAATAGCTGCTTGACTTTTAAACAACCTCAAAGTTAATCTCTTTTCCTACTAATGAGTTTCTTAAGAAATTTAAACTTACATCCCAGGCACAGATATTCTAAGGGAACAGTAGAGGCATGAATGTAGAAAGCGTAATGGGAGACAAAATTCTGCCTAAACTTGTACTGTAGGTAACTTAGTTTTACACAGTGCAAGAGTGTAATTTGGTCCGGGATGATTCTGACCAGTTGCTAACTTTGGAGAAACAGTTTGGCCCACTAAATAGGGTGAATTTCTTGGTTAAAAATGAAAGATGAGTTTAAAAGTCTTTTGCAGTTATTGCAAGATTTTGAGATGGGTTGTGGTACAAAGCCCACTGAAGAAAATGAAGAACAGAAGATGGCAATTTTTCGTTCCAACCTGTTTACTTAGCATTGAGAAATTAAGCATTTGCCACACCGAATTTTAAAGTGGCCTCTCCTGTTGCTGGAGGCTGCTAATAGCTAATTTTGTCTTTTGTTTTTGGCAGCCCAATGGCAGCCAAGGCAAGGTGCACAATCCATTCCTTCCTACCCCAATGTTGCCACCGCCGCCGCCACCACCAATGGCTAGGCCTGTGCCTCTGCCCGTGCCAGACACAAAACCTCCAACCACATCGACAGAAGGAGGTGCCGCCTCTCCTACTTCACCAAGTAAGTACGGCTGCAACAGGGGAGAGGGAGTTCAATAAGATTCACACTGTGGCAGCTACCATGTATCTTCTGTTCATCAACCAGGAGGACTGGACTGTGCTCCTCAAGTTAATTTCACAGTTGTCAACTGCATAAGATTGACAAAAAAAACTACTGCTGGCATTGCACATAGTTACACACCGGAAAACTCATGGCCAGCAGCTAATGTATGGGTGGGGAGCGGGGATTTTCAAAATGCTCTGTAGTTTTGTGAAGAAGCTATGCTACTGGCCCTCCACTTGTGTCCCACGACCAACCCTAGACGGCTCTACACTGAACTCAGGGGCAAACCCACACAAAGAGTCTTGCTTCTTGTCTAGACCAGGCCAGACCGTCAGACTCCCTGGAACTCACTCCTTTTAGAGTTTCTTTGAGAATAAGTCTTTCTAGATGAACCCAGACTCATTACGCTTATGACCAAGCTCCCTGGCAGGCCCTGCATTTGGAGCAGTTAGCTTGTGGTATTTCTTCTACTAAGGGGGAGAGCATTAATGCTCTTTTCCCCACCCACACAGCCCTCATATATTTTGTGTAGCCACAAGTCAATTAGTCAAATTCCTGTGTGTACATTGGAGCCACCATTTTGGATTCACTCTGCTAGGAAGCAAATGTGCATCAGCTGTGTTTGAAGCTTTAAACACTTTGGGCATGCAGGGAGTTAATTGCAAATGGTTTAATGAAAAGATGCTCAAATTGTCATTTAAAAACAAAGGAGAAGTTTTCAGTACTTTAATGGCAGGGGGACTTGTTCCCCAATTAAATGAATCCAAGATGAAGTCCAAGAATAAGCCATTATTGGAGTGATAAACATTTTTATTTCAAATGCCTCCTTGAGAGTTTACAATTTCAGAGATGGCCACCGAGGAAGCACATTAGATAGATTAGATGGAGAGTGCCCAAAAATCAATGTACTCTAAAGAGCAAATCCCTGTGTATGCTTTCAAATCTATATTATTTAAATGCTACATGTGGCCACTGCTTGATGTCCAAGGAGGCATGTATTATTCAACAAATATAAAGCCCAAGTTCTTAAAGCTTCAGGCACAACTCAGGTGATTCACACCTCAGAGACCAGAGGCCAGTATTGTGGCTGTGACATGGTGGGTTCCATGGGGCATTGCATGGTGGGCTCCATGGTGGGTTCCATGGGGCATTGCAGGGTCCTGACATTTGTTGTGTTTTCATGGCATTCTTTAACTGGACAGGATTGTTTGCGTTTCAGGCTGAGGATACTTTGGCTTGCTTGGGAATTATAATTGTGACAGAAAGGATGGGAAGGTGGGATTTAAGACGCGGATTTAAGCGAAGACAGACCCGTAACTTAGAAGTGTTGAGAGTTCATGGTTGCTAGTACTGCTCAGAAAATTTCTGTCAGACTGAACCCCTCCCCCCATTTTCTGGCCGTTTCTTACCAACACTTTTTATATCATGAACCTGTTTGTCTTAGCACTTTTGATGTCAGGTATCAGTTAACTTAATGCTTTCTAGCTCTTTAATAAGTTTCAGTAGTGGGCCACGAAAAGGTTAACATTTACTCACTGATGAGTAGTATTTGAAATAACTCAGTATTTCCCTGTCTTTAGAGTTGGAAAATATGAAGTCAGGATACTATACATGCCATCATATATAATTATAACTCATATGTTACGGGCAGTTTGTGGTATTTAAAAGAAAAAAATATCCAAACCCATTTTAACAGTTACCTTAATGTTTATTTTGTGTGATCCTTGGATTCTATAAACAATAAAGATGTATTTGGCCAGATTCTTAGCTCATGTAAATTGACTTACCTACACTGAAATCAATGGAGCTACACTGATTTACACTACCAGGCAGTCTGGCCCATTGTGACAAGGAATGTTCAACCAGGAGCTGTCAAGATAATCCAGGTTTTCTCAAGAGCAGCTAGTTAATGGCGTTTAAACAAAAGATTAGGAAAAATAATTACTGTTGGTAATTAGTCAATCTGATATCTAAACATCCACTTCTGTACATTTTCAAGCATGCACCTTCCATTTGATAAGAGTCATGAATGTTAAAAAGAACAGTGAATTGAGTTTTAAAGATGTGTATAATACATTTCCATAAAATATGGACTATAGGAATGATTTCCAAAAAAAAATATACCACATACATATCTGAGCTTGTTGAAGCATGTGTAGTAAAATAAACTGCCAGGACTTTTCCATGGGGGAACACCCATTTTTAACAGTCCCAGGAGAGTTCAAATGGCATTGTTCTAATCTGTAGCAACCCTCAGATTTTCATTGCTTTCCGCAGAATAGTAGCCCAGAATACACACATACACTCACTGGGCCACTCTCCATATGTTTGTCTTGCTGGACTATCTTGTCACATAATGTTCTGCAAATTTAGAGCTGTCCTTCAAAATGGAGGACAGGTAGCATCTCTCTCCAGATTATAGCTACGGAGTTTTGCTGACATACATCAGAAAATGTCCATCACTGCAACTCAGAGTCCGTAATTTTCTGGATCCTACTCTGTTCCTTGCTCCCATTATACAGAGGACTTTGTTGTTTATTGGGGTCCTTAACTAAGTGTAAAAACTGTCAAAGTGCACTGGTATCTGTGTCCTTAAGCAGTATCTTGAGCTCAGAATACGTAATGTACCACAGAAAGAAGCCCTTGCTGAGAAGTGTTTTGCTATTGTGGGGGAGGGGTTGTTTGTTTATTAGAGTACGAATAGTCAGTACAGAGTCACCAGAACTACATGAAAAGATGTTTTCCATGGTTACGCAGTTCCAAGGCACCAGTGCAGGAAGCATCCCTTTATTATGGCTGTCTCCCCTCCATGGCATTATAACGAGGGAAGTCATTTACTGAACAGAAGAGGAAGTGCTTATACAGGAGTGATATTAGCATTTGGCCTGACTCTCCTTTGCTGTATGAAGGGGAACAAAGGCCCCAAGGAAATAGGTGAAGGGGATTGGAATTCGTTTCATGCTGTTTCCCTCCTTTGATCTGGTAGAAAGCCCTCTGTAGGAGCATTCATTTTGAGGCTCTACTAGACTTTGGAATATGGCCTTCCTGGGGAATGGGGTGGGAGGGGAAGTGAAGAGGCCAGGAGCAGCTGCTCAATATGTGATGCTCTCCTGGGAAGTAGAACTTAAGACCACAACACAATGTCATGGTGGTTAATGATTCTCAGAGCAGCAGTAAAACTCTCCAGCAGTGAGATTAACTTTTTGTGGAAAGCATGTCCATATCACACTGCTTAAGGAAGGAAAACCCTATGGAGGTACACTGAGGTATTTGCTTCTTGTGCTCTGGTCTGAGATGCAAAGACTTGGGCTCAGAATTTCCAGTTGTAGGTCCTACCACATTTGCAAGAGTAGTATCTCCATCGGTGCGGAGATTCAGGGGAGAGGGGAGCTCATAGGATTTCTGGAGTTAAGTTTTTCCTCCAAGCACAGGTTTTTCTGCAGAATAACTTATCCTTAACATTACACAGAGACCCTTGGTTAGCATCCAGTCTTTCCCCCTTCTGGGGATTTGGTTTTATTGGTAACTCAAAACCAACACAACACGAACATCACCCTATGCTGCTTTCCAAAGCCTGACTGTTCCTGGAATTGACCTGCTGTGGCCCAAAGAAACACCACCTCCCTTATGTGCTGATTGGAGCTTAATAGGGCAGTAGAGCCAACTGACTGAGCAATAACTCCTCAGGGTATTAGCATCTGAGCCCAGGGTGACTAAGCAGAAACCTTCATTCCCATACAGGGTCTAAGATTTTTTCCATCTTGTTATCCAATTATTTTTAAAAAACACGACTGTTCTAGTGGAAGTTATTTCCTAATGCTCCATAACTGAGCCTAGGGAGAAAAACCTTTTCTGTTCCACTTGTAGGGCAAGAGAATTATCACTTTTGTGACTTTGTACAAAGAAGCTTTCATGTTAAATGGTGATTGTAGCAGGAAGAGAAGAGTAATCTTGTAGCTGAAGCACAGGACTGACAATCAGGAAGGTTGAGTTCTAGTTCTTAATCTGCCACACATTTGCTGTGTGCTGCTTGAGCAAGCCCATTCAGCTCTCCGTGCTGTACCTTCCCAGAAAGGAGGATGATCATGATGACCACTTACCAACATTGCTGACTGTGTACGTGTTGCAGTGTGCATTAAGATGCTCCGATGGAGTGTTTTACTGCAATGCAAAGTACTGAATGTGTGCATGTTCTTATACATGGCGTCATGTCTGTCTCCCCAGAGGGGTGCAATGGTCTTAAACTTTAGCAGTAGCTATCTTATAAAATGGTGTAGCTATTCATATCAGGAACGTGTGCCCATTTTTCTTCCTGGCCTGTAAAGGAGAAATTTCACAATGTATTAGACTAGCACTGACTGGAATTCTGCTTTGCCAGCAGACAGTCATCCTTGTTAATTCACAACCAAAAGATAGACTGCACTCTCTTGCATGTAACAACACTCCTTTTAGCAAAGTATAGGTAAAAGGTCTCAGCTGTAGGAAAGTGCTGCTTTATAATAAATCCCACTCATAACATTGTTGGTTGTTTTCTCCTGTCTTTCATGCTGTTTCTTCCCATTTTGGCTAAATATCAGAGGCTTCTGTGAGCAAATGTTCTTTCCCTGCCAGCACTTTCGCTCTTGCTTGTTCCTAAAGTGAAGCATCATAGCAAATTTGTGGCATCATGCTCATTCCGTGGCTATAGACTATGGTGTCGGAAATTCCCCACAGCAGATTCCAGATGAAGAAAGGCCGGGCAAGGCAGGAAAATGTTCTTGTTCAAACATGAAGGGCCGGAGTTTCAGCTGGTGTAAACTGGCATAGATCCGTTCACTTCCAGAGGAAGTTTGTAGATATACATTAGCTCAGGACATGGCCCAAAGAGCCGAGAAGGGAGGAAAGGATGATCTTATGGTTAAAGCACAGGACCATCAGAAGACTAAGATTCTATCCTTGTTACCTTTCTGTGCCTCAGGTTGCCCCCCTGTAAAATGAAATATGAAAATCCCACTATATAGGAAGTTATTTAAAACACATAATTTGATATAGCTTTAACTAACCAGTGGGATTTCCTAGTTCCTGTCCTAAAAAGAGGAGAGTAAAAGTGCCAAATGATAGAACCTCCGGGAATATCTCAACCCAACCTCCTGCATCAAGCAGGAAGAACTCTACACTGTACTTGGATGGGCAGTTTCTAAGGAAAAGCCAGAATATTGCAGGAAGCGGTTCAGGGATGTAGTAGCTGGCACTTTTGTACCCGATATCCTTCCCTTTACCAAACTAGTATTAGAGGGGTAGCCGTGTTAGTCTGGATCTGTAAAAGAAGCAAAGAGTCCTGTGGCATCTTATAGACTAACAGACGTTTTGGAGCATCAGCGAAGTGGGTATTCACCCACAGGACTCTTTGCTGCTTTTACCAAACTAGTGTACCAGCATGGTAATAGAGATTGCTGCTGTTGAATATTCAGCTTTTTATATGAGACACAAAATGGAGGTTGACTATTTGTGGTCCTCAAAAGTCCTATGGTACTTCACACCAGGGTATGGACGTTAGCTCCAGTGTCCTGGTGAAAATCTATCTTAAGGAATTACTTTCTCACTGCATGGATGCTCCCTGTTATTTCAGCATTCTTCAGCTGTAAACTTTTTTCTTTTTTTTTTTTTTACTGTTGCTGTTTGCTCTTAAGGAGACACCAACTTGAAATCTAAGCATTTTCAGGAAGTGAGTTAAAAGTAGTTGCAGGTGCTACACCAAAAGAAGAAACATTCCACCCCAGAGGTGGTCAGCTGAAGCGACTCCTGCATACAGTATATAGTTTATGAAGTGCCTTAGAATCCCTTGGCATGAAAGGTCATTGAACTGACAAAAAATAATTAAGATAGGGAATTGTATGGAAAGCATGATAAGGCTAACACTCCTAGCATATATACTATACTATGACATGTAGTAAGCATATATGTGAGGTTGTCAGTACCTAAACAACACATAGTAACTTTTAGAACACTTTTGTAAGTCAAGTAATGTGAGAATTTGGAGCTTTATTGGCCATTGTATAAAGTGCACAATATTTCCAAATGCTTCATAGTTACCCATTGGTCTAAATTTTTAGCAAGTGCATTTGTAATATTACAGACGTTAACTTTATAGCCATCACAAAATCTTGCATCCCTTTGCCTTAAGTAATTATTTGGAATGGAAATAATGCTACATAGTACTAAGGCCTGCCATGCAATCCCAAAGCCAGAATCCACCCTAGTCATCACTAGTTTACTGAAGTGCAGAATTTTTTTTCTTGTGCCATATGCCCATCTCACTCTTAAATCTACACCTTGTGTTCATCAATGCCTGAAACCATGAGAATTACAATGCAGACACAAGTCTTTCTGCAGTGGAGCTCTGCCACAGTAAAACAATGTAGTGATATGCAATGGCTGAAAAATGGAAGGTAAATCTGAGTTTCTTCCCTTCACCCATTGACTGTTTCCCTGGAGGCACCTGCTCCAAAGAATTAATTGATCCATTTGCTCATTGTCCATTCATGCTGGAAAAAAGACAGGAGGCCACAGATGTAGTTTAATTAGGCTGCAACTTTATTCACTTGAAATGTCTGGGAGCACCTTGCAACAAATTGTACAGTGCAGGAAAGGGGGGGGGATGTCAGTTCTTCACTGTTCCAGATGTAGGAGCCCTAAACTCCGCTTCCTCAGCTCCCTTAAAGGGGGCTACGAAAAGGAGGGGGTCATCTCCGTGCTGTACAAGATGTAGGAGTCCCAAAACCCGCTTACTCAGCTCCCTTAAGGGATGCTTTCCTTCAAATCCTTGTCTAGTCCACTGTATCCAAAAACCATATCCTGTCCATACCAAGTACCTTCACTGGACATGTGCCAGGAGTGTTACTTAATTTGCAGCATTATAACCTAATCCCTCCCACACTCCACCCCACCAGGTCCTAGACCAGCTGTAGAGAAAGAAAAAAAAATCCACCCCACCTAGGTGGTGGAGTGAAAATTCCTTCCCAGCGCCACAGGAAAAGGGCAATTAACATAATATTCACTGCAGGTCAAGAGGAAACCCAATCCTTTTGCCAAGATGGGTGCTGCCAGCCCAATCCTGATAAAGAGGGCCTTTCCAGGCCTGCATGGGGTATAAATACTCTTCCAGTCATTAGGAAGGGCACGGCAGTGACCTCCTGATCTGGCCCCATCTACTTCCCATCCTTCCTATGCATGGAAATTTAAGTCCTCTCCTTCCCCCCACCTGCTGTAAGGAAGCCTTTAAAGAGGCAATGCCCGAGTATGTTTTGCCTCATGAAGAAGCTCTGAAGAGCCAGATAGCAAGTGCCCAGTTTTGAGCTCTAAGACAACTCTTGCTGCTGCAGGAAGAATCTTCATTTTTGTTAAATGTAGGATTGTAAGGTTGGCTAGATCAGTGACTCTCAACCTTTCCAGACTACTGCACCCCTTTCAGGAGTCTGATTTGTCTTGTGTACCCCAAGTTTCACCTCACTTACAAACTACTTGCTTACAAAATCAGACATCAAAATACAAGTGTCACAGCACACTACTGAAAAATTCCTTACTTTCTTATTTGTACCATATAATTATAAAATAAATCAATTAGAATATAAAGATTGTACTTACAGTTCAGCGTGTAGTATACAGAGCAGTATAAATAAGCCATTGTATAAAATTGTAGTTTGTACTGCTTTTATGTAGTCCATTGTAAAACTAGGCAAACATGTAGATGTGTTGATGTACCCCCTGGAAGACCTGTGTGTACCCCCAGGGGTACACGTACCTGGTTGAGAACTACTTGGTTAGATGCCCCTTGCAGTTAAATCACAAGGAGAGAGGCAATGCAAGTTAAAGCAAAGATAATTTATAGATTTCTTTAAAAAAATTGCCTCATTCAGAAGAGCCTCAATAGCTGACACTATTGACAGGCACGCATGAATTACTGGCTTTTTTTTTTTAATTTACCAAGTGAACACACATGAAAAAGTAAGGAGTATGCATCACAAATTCATTTGTAGTTTAGTTGTAATTACTCAGAAATACTTGGTAACATGCCAGGAGTGAGTACCTTGTAAAAATAATCTTAAAAATATGGAAACTCACTACAGTGCACTAAGTTCCTCTTAAATCTTTGCTGCAAATTATGGAAAGGCAACCATGTTTTGTGGGAATATTAGCAAAGCTTTTACAGTAGTTTTGGGATGAGGAGAAACTCAACATAGCAACCATTCTGAAAAGTGCTGAGCACCTTAAGATTCCATTGGAGTGGAAACTGAAAGTGTTCAGTTTCTCACAGGATGGGGACCTAATCCATATTTAAGACCTCCTCAAGCATGCATTAGTAATAGCATCACTTTGATAACATATCCTCAAAGATCATTCTATTGACATCTGATCCTTTTAGCCTGACATGACATTACAGTATACGGCATTCTACTTGTAGTCTCCAAACCAAAGGTCTGTCTTTCACCAAACACTTGGCTTTTATAAAAAAGGCAGTAGCATTTCACCTTCACTGACAACTCAGTATCTTTATATTTAATTATCCTTATTTTTCCTCAATATGAGGTGTAACCTTAATACTTAGCTTAATACTTAGCTTCACTGGAATTTGGCAAGGGATTTCCTTTTTTTTTTTACAGCCATTTTCACCACTTCATCAAGGAGTTAGATTGTCAGTTAGATTGTATCACATGTTATGCATTCCTTGGCCCTTAAACATATATAACTATTAAGGTACATATTTAGATCTGCAAACACAGAAAACTGAGAAAAGAAGACGGTGTGTGCAGTTGTCAAACCAGCAGAACACTTAGCATACTGAAAAATTTTTTGAATTTGGAATTGCTCTGAGTTCTGGACTGTTGCAATGGAGAGATGTAGAGCAACAATAAAATCATTAAAGTAGTTCAAGTTTGGAAGTAATCTGGGTTCTTGGCTTGTATTGCTCTTAATAGCTTTACATTTTATGGGAGCCATTCCAATTTTTAAAGAGAGTTTCAGCCTTGAGACTGATTGCACTTACTACCCCAACCAAACTGCAACCCATTATTTTTTTGCCAAGGGAATCTTAGTTTGTCAAACAGATCACATGAGTACTTAAGAGCGTGTAGACTCCAGCAATGAGAAAAATCAGGGCTTTAACTGTGTACTGTACTATACTGGTATGAAATAAGGGCCTAATCCTGGTAACATACACATGAATAACTTCACTCAAATCAATAGCTTTATTGAGATCAGTGTGAATTACTCATATGAGTGAAGATACCTGGGAACACATTTGCAGGATCAGGATCTATAGTATATGTTGTTCAGCCTTGTACCGAAAGACCTGCCCCTCTCAAAGACAAAAACAGTTCAGATGAACTGAGCACATCTTCTGGATGCATTACATCATCTTATTTGAGTATGTTGAAAGGAATTACTTTCATTTAGTTCAGTTATGTGCTTGCCTATATATTCATCATTAAAGCAAACCTTTCCAGTGTCTACAATCAAACTCTTGCTCTCTAAAACGTTTGCACATTTCTGTGTTAAACATCTGCTTAGGTGGCTCTGAGACAGTGTGTTTTGGTGTTGTTTGTGTGTGATCTAGTGCTGCTTCCTCAACGCACGTGTCCCTTCCCTTCACAGCCTACTCGACACCCAGCACCTCCCCCGCAAATCGATTCGTCAGTGTTGGACCTCGGGATCCAAGCTTTGTAAATATCCCTCAACAGACACAGGTGGGCAGCTTTCAACTTCTCTGTATGCAGTGCAGCTTGTTATTCTTCTGTGTAATTTAAATGTCTCCTGACAAAGTGGGCCACATTTCTTCACCACTGTCAATTCACCCACATGGTCTCAGTAACAACGGTGAAATGTCACTCACAATTTGTGTTTGTCTGTTGTGTTTTATTGGCTTATATGGTAATAATTCTTCCATAATTTCTCCAAACTCTCTTGCTTTCCAAGGCATTGGCTTCTAGTGTGCAATTTTTCCTCTAGGACCAAATTTTCAAATTCCTTTATTGCATCTGACATATTTGCAAGTGCATCTATTTGCACATGCAAAAGCCCAGATGGGCCAATCAGGTAATCATGGACTTCAGCCCAGTCCTACACCACTGAAGTCATTTCAATGGGAACAGAATCCAATTCTTAATTTGCCATTTGTATGCAAGGTTTTGAGCATGCCCGTGATTTTTTTTTTGGTGCGGGGCCCGGGAGATATGGAAACCAATGTGTTCACAACTACTGTGAAGGCCTAGTTAAGGGAGGGCCTTTGAAAATTTGGCTTCAGATGTCAAAATGCAAGTTAAACCAAAGAACCAACAATTTAAAGCTCTAGCATCTTGTTTGCAGCCAACATCATATTTCACTGCAGTGATGTTGAGGTGACTATTCAGAGATTTGCTATAGTTGAGTCAGAAGCTCAAGCAAATATTTTTATTTCTTCAGAAGGACAGGGTTTAAATGTGCTTTTTCCAAGCTGTATCAAATTCTTAGTATTGATTAAGAAAATAGTTTTGGCAGTTTTTTTAGTGGTTAATTTTAGCCAGATGTTGAAAAAAATTAAAGCTGTGCTCAGTAGCTCTGCTTAGTATGGTTTTAGGTTGGACATTAGGAAAAAGTTCCTAACTGTCAGGGTGGTTAAACACAGGAATAAATTGCCTAGGCAGGTTGTGGAATCTCCATCTCTGTAGATATTTAAGAGTAGAAGCAGCAAAGAATCCTGTGGCACCTTATAGACTAACAGACATTTTGGAGCATGAGCTTTCGTGGGTGAATACCCACTTCGACATGCATCCGACGAAGTGGGTATTCACCCACGAAAGCTCATGCTCCAAAATGTCTGTTAGTCTATAAGGTACCACAGGACTCTTTGCTGCTTTTACAGATCCAGACTAACACGGCTACCCTCTGATATTTAAGAGTAGGTTAGATAAATGTCTATCCAGGACGGTCTAGACAGTATTTGGTCCTGCCATGAGGGCAAGGGACTAGACTCGATGACCTCTCGAGGTCCCTTCCAGCCCTAGAATCTATGAATATCACATTATGATGGAGCGGTATAAAAATGAGAGGAACTAAAGTGCTAGGAGAACTACGGCTTGTAGTTTGAAATGATTTCCTGATTACTTTACAATGATTTTAAAGGTTAAGATTAAGAAGTATTTTTAATACATTTGTGATGATTTAATATGGCTGTGATTATTTAAAAATAATAATTTAGCTGGGGTGAAGTTTTACTTTTTATCCACTTCTGTACAATTAGATGTGAATAATAAGGATATAGCTGCATAGACATCACATGCTACAATTTCAGAACATGCATGAAGACAGAATCCACATTGTGATGTGATCAATGCCTACCCTATCAGTGTAATATGACTGTGTAACTTATTACTGAAAATTGTCCATTTACAGGGCTGTGACCAGATGCCTATGAGCACAATGTTTTCTTGCTATCTGTTCCTTTTGTACCATTTGTTAGGGGCTTTAGTTTATAGCTGTGTCGACAGCACAGGTTAAACTACATTGAATCTCGAACCCTTCCTGCATTAAACAGGGTCACAGAAAGTACACTAGCAGCTGGGGGAGGGGCGGTTTAACTCTTCAAGTTCTGATTTCTTTAGTTCATTAGTAAAGGGAAGCCTGTGTCCCAGTTTCAGCTGTTGGGCCTCCCTTTTAGTGCCTCCTGTTTAATCGATATAGAAGGCAAGTTTTCATGCGTCTTTATATTTAAGTCATAGAATTTCCCTTGTGGTTTTGGAAAGGATCATAACAAACAGAAATACATTGAAATAAGGAAATAGAACATTTTAAGGTGAGCTGCTAAAGTCTTCAAGCATTTGGCTTTTTTCTTCAGTGTCCAAGAAACTTGAAACTCTTTGGAGAATGCTGCAATAGCTTTTCTAAAAGGCTGACAATACTGATTGGCAGATTGTTACATAGTGGAATATAACAAAATCTGAATCTGTAAGCTATCAAACTTCTTTGCATTTTTAAACTAGGTTTTTTGTATTTGATTACTGTGAATTTTGAACCCTGCAAGTTATGATTTAGGCCATTGGAAAGTGTTCTGGCCCTATTGTATGTGCTTTTATATAATATTGGATAGCAAATGACAATACCCCTGCATAACTCCAAATTAAGGCAAAACATGCTGCTATAGATAAGGAGACTGCCAGTCTCTCTTACTACAGCTGCATCCTTTGTGCTACTATACTTCAGGGTACATCAGCATAACCATTATGACCAACTGTGATACTGGATTTATAGTTTGCCATAAAAAGCCACTGTGAATTGAAATTATTAATATAACAGTTCTGAAGGAAACCATGTTTTAAATCAGAGAAGTGGGGGTGAAAATACCAAGAGAAGTTAATGGTTAGGGAGCTAGTTAACACTGTTCTTGTCAAAACAAATCCACTGTTACAATGAAATTTTTCCAGGACATTAGAACCGTCACTTAGGATATTTTCAAAAATATAAAAATAAAAACAAATGAAACACTAATATATTGAAAGTGGCTGGGGTTGCTGTTTCCCATCAGGAATTGTACAGTGCATTTATTTAGTAATCAGGTGAAGAATTGTACGGCCTGATGTTGAGAGATGCCAACACTCACAACTCCAAGAGTTCAGTGGGAGAGGTGAACACTCAGTACTTCTGAGCGTCAAGCTAGTAACGTTGTTACTTTTGCTTCAGCAGAACTCTAGAAACTCCATTTTCTCCTAACTTAACTCGAATGGTTCATCTCCATTCTAGAGCTGGGCCCAAGCCAAAAGCCTGGATTTGAACACTCCTGACCTTCGTGGAAGTTCCGATCCAGATAGAAACTTTGAGAAATGACAAAATTTTAGAGACAACTTTTCAAAAGCACCATATTTTTTGCCCATTTTGCAGCTGTTAAACTGTGTCATAGACTGCGTACCTATAGTCATCAATCTCAAAGTTGCTACAGCATTGAACAAGTCCACAGTGATGTGCAAGTGCTATTTAGTAGAACGTACATTTCACATACCTGGATGTGCAAGGGGCTCACACAGCAGTGAAATAAAATAGTGAACAAACTAACAACAACAACAATGTTGGCCTGGCGCAGGAATTATTTTTCCTGTTCTTAAACAATAGAAGGTAGGAACATGCCTTTTTTAGTGGCCATTACGAAAATCAGCAATGGATATTTCTGTTAACACTCTGTTCTAATTAATTCCAAAAGTCCTTAAATGTGAGTCATTAAGGACAACATTTTAAATAGAAAAATTGATATTTCATTATCATAGGTTGTCGTAGAAATACCTCCTGCACCAGGACAGATCTGGGGCAGAAGAACCGGACAAATAACTGTTTAGTAAGTGTTCATGTAGGAGCCCAGAGAAGACTAAAGTTTCAAAAGGAGAGGTTTTTATAGCAGTTCAAACAGTTGTGCAAATCTAGATACACTCCCTCCACTATCCCCATCTATTACTGTTCTGCACCAGCAGCAGCTCATGGTCCCATTTTTAGGGCTATTTAAAACTGACTTACTATTTGGGCTATTGGAAGGATCACTTCAGTTGGCCTGGGCCTTATTTGATGACAAAAAGGCACAGGTGCTGTAACCTTTGCTTGATAAATTGTTTACTTTAGCTGCCTGACTTGTAAGCAATACAAGGTCTTCAGCTTAGCTGCCTTTGCCATATGCAAATCAGAAATACAGTATGCCTGGGATACACGGTCTACTATTTCAAAAGCAAGCTGGTCCGGATACCACATGATTAAGTAACAGATACATTTCTTGTGTTGACATAGTCTTGTAAAAAGAAAAGTGGCAGAGGAAATGGAAAGTACCATCATATTAATCAGGGGCTAACCTTCTGGAAGCTACTACAATCCTATAAAACAAATAACGTCTCTCTCTTGCTGCAGAAAATAATGAAGCAATGAGCATGTGGTCAGCATAATCAGTCTAACTTAGCAGCTGGGGTTTTTTTAGGACCAATATGTAGACTCAGGCAGATTATTTTTTAACCAGTGTTTGTCAATCTGTAAGGCTGGATACAAAAAATACAAGGTTTTTTTTTCCATTCTGATGGGTTGGGAGCCATATAAATTCAGTTTCCTACAGCTGCTTGCCCACCACACTTTGATTTCCGGGCAAAGTTTTTTCAGACACCTCACCCCCCCCACACACACACACGCACCACAGCTCATTAGAAGTTGCATTTCTGTTGGCAGAATCAATTCCTGATCCACACCAGCTCTAGTCCATTTAACCCTAGCTAAGTGTTGCAGTGCATGAACCTTGCAGCTTAAACACTGGTAAAGATCCCTGGTACAGCAAACACAGTAGTGTTCGTCGCACAAGAGACAACTGGCCATAGTTGGTCAAGAAGCTTTTGAGAAGACAGAATTTTAAATGCCCTGCTTCTTTGCTGGTTTAATGGAAAGAGAATGCCACCAAATTTCCTCTTAAGAAAATACTTCAAAGAAAGACGCCAGTTAAATTTAAAATCACTGCCTGATAGCCTCATGCTCCATTTTACATTTGATTCATCTTAGTTAGCTTCCAGATCTTTGTTAACACAGGAGCAGGTACTGACTCAAGAGGACACCACTTCGAGGATAGAAACAAGGTAAATCTGTTCCTGTTTCTCTGACTGCACCATCTAATTCCCAAAGTAGAATCACACTACAAACATTAACCAAGTTTCTGCTCTCACTTCTGCTGATCTGAGTCTAGAGTAACTCCATTAGCTATAGTGAAGTTGCTCTGGATTTAAGAGCAAAATCTTGTCTATTGAGTATTCATAATAGTCATGGTAGCAGAAAACACATTTTTACCCACTGCTGCAATGCAGAGGGCATGTGGAAATAAAAGCTATCTAAATAAGAAAGCTGCACCCTTTCCTCAGCAATAAGATAGAAAAAACATAGAAGAGTACTTACTAAAAAGAGAGATATAACACTCACAAATGGCAACTTTAGGGCTGGAGCTGCTTGGTATTGCCAGATTTAAAGGGCTAGAAAGGCATGCTGGGAAGAAAATTCTATAAGAGCGCTACCCTTCCCTAAAGATAATTAAGGGAGGGGTCCCGCCCCAGGAAGGGGTTGTATGTGTGTGCTATATTACTAGGACATACAGCTTCTTTAGGTATTCTGTTATCCTCAGTTTCTTCTATGCTAGTTGGGAATACCTTTGTATTCTCTGTTTTAACAAAACTTTATTTTATCTTTATAAAACATTGCCTGTCTTCTAACTCAAGTGCATATGCAGATCTAACAACATAGTGCATGATTGCTTTTTTCTTGTTAAGAGACAAAGGAAAGACTTTTCCCCTCTCCTCTCCCCTCCCCCCCCAAAAAAACCCTCTCTGTAATTTTTCACTGGCAGCAACATCTTCAAGCAAAAGCCTGAGAAAAGAAATGTGCCTTTCACTGTGCTCTGTAGGTTGGGCTCTGTCAGCCAAGTGAGAGAAGCAGATTCTAGAGTAGATGGCTCTCCAGTGATAACATTCAGTCATCTAATTCTAGAGAATGTCACACAGGTGACCCAACTGACTTCAGCTGCCTGCCATCTCATTGGGAGCAGAAAGGCAGCCTTTCAGGTAACTAGGACCTAACTGTATGGAACTTTATAGAACAAAGGCAACACCATGAAATGGACCCAGAGGTATAGGAAGTTAGTGCAGTTCCTAGAGAGCTGTTATTCCTGCAGCTGATGCCACCTGGCTGTTTTGTATCCAGTTTCCATTGGCAGGAGATGGAAAAAGAAATCATTGCAAAAATGTTTCTCTTAATAAGTAAAACATGTAACTTATGTTGTGGGGAGTAGTCATTTTGCTACTTGATTCCTACTTCAGCCTCACTCTTGTGCCATTACAGAAAGGGAGAGTACAACTACTAGTCTTATCTTTGGCTGATGTTTATGAAGCTTATTAGCAACCCCCTTGGGCTGTAATGAGAGATACAAGCTTTCCCTCATCACACCTTTTCCTCTTCTCTCCCTCATTCCCGGGGGCTGTGCATTACCTCAATGTGCGCAGCTTCTGCTGGCCCTCACAGCAGGGAACTTAAGGTGACTCCCCAGCTCAGGATTCCATCATATTACTGCAAAGTGCTACCAGCTGCACCAGGGTTCTGCTTAACAGAGCAGTTTGTGTTCATAAAAAGTGTAGCAGCAGCTTGTGAATTTTACATTACAAGAGGTACTCAGAAAAGGCAATAGGAAAAATGTCAGTTTTTAGTTTCCTAGGTCCTGAGCTGAACCATCACGAATTCAAGCCTGCCCTGTTTGGACAGCATTGTAGCATTCACAGATTTGTTTGCCTGTCGCTCATATATATCTGGTGACTCTACTTATATCCAAGTTAGTCTTGTCCTTCAGCCTGAAAGTAGGTCTTGTGTTGGCGCACAGAGAGAGATGAGAGAAGCCTAATTTTATGAAACTGTCTACACCAGTCAGCCCACTGAGAGCTGTGTACACCGCAAAGCAACTTCTATAGCTGCTGGGCCACAAAGTGTTGGCTACAAAGTTCCTTGATTATAGAGGCTGCTTCCTGATTTCACAGTGGGGGTCACCTTCTCCTTTCAGCAGGGGCTGCATTGCTCCACAGAGCCATTTCCCAAATGCTGCCTATTGCGGGAAATGTGGAAGTTGCACTGAGTGAGAATTTGAATGAAAGAGTGGAGCCACCTCTGGCTACACAACAGAATTTTAAAGCATCCAGGTCTCGCAAGCACATTGTTTGAAAGCTCCTCTCCAGAGCCCGCTTTTCTTCCAAACCAATGATCTGAGAGCTTCCCCACACCAGCGACAGGGAGTGAGGCTCACCTACCATTCCTGAAGCTCCGGGTATAGAGACGTACCCCATAGATTGCTTTTAAGCAAGTTGGGCCCCAATACCCTGATGTGGACCCAAGCACTGGACTCCAGGTCCGCAAGCCCCTAGTGTAATGTTTGTGCAGGCCTTCACAGCAGCTGTGCTAGCCCCGAACACTTTATACAGGGGGGATACAAAAGTGGCCTCAGAATAGAGGGGGAATTTTGTCACCTTTAGCACCCTCCCTGGTCAGTTCAGCACACAAAACCTATGTAATTGCATAGAAGCATGGATTGGCATTTCAATCTGCAGGATCAGAAGGGTATCCCTCCAGAGAGGGAAGCACTTGTTACCCCCAAAGGATAGAGATTTCTGAAAGACTTGTCAGTGCCATCATGTGGCCCCGTCCTCAAAGTAGGTGTGAGCCAAACCAGTCCAGAAATGATTGGGTAACTCCCAAGCAGGGGGATATTTTACTGGGCTTTTCTTCCTTCTCCTCTTTCTCCTCCTTGAATGCCAGGCTGACCCCTTTCAAAGTCCAGTACTATGCACTCCACTTCCAGTGTCCATGAACATTATGGATGATTATTTATGACAGACAGAGACAGATTTCCCAAACCAAGCCATTCAACTCGATACTTCCCCCCCAGCCCCTTCTCCCCATTTATAACAAACAGGAAGCTTGTTTGGAAAGCACCCCTTTCTTTTGGCTTTTATGGGTGTGACTTATGCTCCACAGCAGGGGAAAAGGAAGGGGAGTAAGTATGTGGGGTGGTGAGAGCCGGGAAATGTGGACATATGATGAATGAGATGGGGAGATGTAATTTCTTACTGAATAATTCTCTACAAGCTGTGCAGACTTTCTTTTGTTAAACAATTACTCCAAAAGGCAACAATTCTATGCTTTTTCATTGAAGAGCCTTCACAGTAACAATGGCCTGTGTTCTCCTTGTCTAAGAACCTCTGCAAACAGCCAGCACAGTTTTCTGTCTTATCTTCAGCAGGAAATGTCCTCTAAAAATATCTCATATTTCTCTCTGTAAAATAGATTTAATAGCCAACCATTTCAAATGGCTTTAAATTGCCTGGAATTGGAAAAAAAAACTTCCCCATATGGAGGGGTCATTACATGATTCTCTTTTATGGGAATTCTTGCATCTTCGTCTGAGCAAGCATAAGATACCAGCCAATGTCAGAGACATAATACTGGATCAGACAGAGCATTAGTCTGATGGGGCATGACAGTTCCTGTGTTCATAGTTGCATGCTATATGAACTAGGCATAGAATGCATGGAGAAGGCCTCCCAGGTTTCTAGAACAGCTTTTAAAACTAATAACGTTTGGGGTGTGGGGGGGTTGATTTGTTCATTTGTTTTTTGGGAAGGAGGATGGGTGGGGATGGTTGCCATCAAATCCGTTAGATGATCCAAAAGAATTTAAAGTAATTGGTGCAAAAGGAGTTCCATGCCTCAGAACACACTTTGTGAATGTTTGTTTCATCAGATATACAGCTGACACGGTTAACTGTAATGGGGTGGTGATCCCCATTGAATTGCAGATTCCTGTGACTGACTGAAATACTACAGGGACTTTGGTAATACCGTGCGTGCTGCTCACACTCTTTCCACTTGCAAAGTTGCAAATTTTTTCAAACCCACACACACACACACATATCAAACATACAATCATAAGGTGAGACTCCAGTTATGTCCCTCTTACTGTTTTTATTTGTCTTAGCTGATTTCCTGCCCATCCCCCACCCCCAACCTCCATTGCAGATAACGGTGCATTGGATTAGTCTGCCTGACTGCTGCATCAGGTCCCACATCGATTTATTGACTCTGTCAGAGTGGCTAGTTACAGTAATTGTTACAGGAGCAGAATAGAAAGCAAGAATGTGTCCACATTAAAAAAAATGTTTTGTTGTTTCTTTCCTTTTTTTGCCCAATAGATCTTTAGGTGTTTACCTAGCAGAGAGCACTTTACTTAAGTTAATCAGCTCCTTCTACATTATTAATTGTGGCAGTTAGGGTGCTACATGACGACAAGCATGTTATGGAAAACACTGATCTCACACTTGAGCAAGTTTTCTGTTCCTTCTCTTATTTCATGACTGCTTTAGGATACTGCTAAATCACATTTCCCTGATTGACAATATGCTATCAATACTGTTGATTTGGGAGTCAGGCAGAGAAAAAAGAAGGGAGGAGATCTTCAGAATATTCTAAAGCCCTGGCAAGAAGTCACTGTAACTGTGTAATGGTAACAATTTATATGCCTAGCCTGATTTCTGTAACATACATTTTGCTAGGAGTAGTGGTTTAAGATCTGCTGTTTAATAAGTGATTGGGATTTACAAAGAGGGCTAACGGAGGCCTTTAAAATCTGTATACAGAACGTGTGCATATAATGTCATTAAAAAGACACCTACTGATTTTTTACAAGGGGTTTTGGAAATGACTGCCTTTGAAAGACATTTTATGGTAGTTCAGCTTTCACATTTGATACCTGTATGTGCTCTGTAAATTCCACACAATCTGACAAAACCAAATAGGTGTCACGTATGACCTGGATGGAAAAGGTCAACACTTACATGGCTTTTCCTTTCACTGGAGCATTAACATTTTTGCCATCTGCTGTATATATATTTTAGCGACTCCTCACTAAATAGTCTACAGTAAAGGATTAGGACCACACCATACAATACAGTAAAGTTCAAAAATTAAAGGCCATAGCCTCTGCCTAGTTCTCAATGGACATGTGTTAACATCACAAAAACCACCACTACTGCAACTGACATCTTTTGTTAGTGGTCTCAGCAGAGGGGCCAAGAACTGAGGTAGAGACCTCTACAGGTAGATTCTCTGCCCTTAACAAGCAAGATAGCATTCTACAGGAATGGACCAAAACAATACGTTAGTATATATTTTATAAACATAAGCCAAAGAGGCACCTTGGTAAGGCAGTAAATGTCTCATCCCCCAAACCCCTGTACTTCACTGACAAGAGAGCCAGATTATTCCAAGTTAATGTAAAGAGGGTACAGGAGGAGGAGGAGGTAGCTGGGACCACTGAACATGGTTTATGCATGTTCCGTGTTCATGTCTCAAAGTGATGCCTGCAAACTTAGACATTTTGTAATGCACATATTCAGCATGCATTTTTCAAATAGTCATAACTAGGTTACATCAACTAGTTAAGTCATAACTAGGTGATACTTCGGGTGGACTACTCAAAGCTTGCTAAGTTTCAACTTTCAAACGTCAGCTGTTTTTGATGTAGTCAGTTAGAAAACATGTCGTTAATTTGTTTTTGAAATAACAAAAATGTCTTTATTTCACTCTCACCTAAGTCAGAATCAGCTGAAGGGATTTTCCTCAAACTTTCCCAAAAAATTCCATATTGTGCAGAGACAACTCTTGGACAGTTTAAAAATGTACCCCCTAAAAGGTGAATTTGGGGAAAACTTCTGATCATGAGAAATAAAGGGGCTGTAACTGAAAACATTAGAGAAAGTGCTGAGCTTCAGTTCATTTGGAAATTTGACCCCATCAGCTCAGAGTTAAACAAAGACTGAATGGCTAGCCAACTACAAAAGCAGTTTCTCCTCCCTTGGTGTTCACACCTCAACTGCTAGAAGAGGGCTTTATCCTCCCTGAATGAACTAACCTCGTTATCTCTAGACTGATTCTTTCCTGCATATTTATACCTGCCTCTGGAAATTTCTGCTACATGCGTCTGACGAAGTGAGTATTCACCCACGAAAGCTTATGCTCCAATACGTCTGTTAGTCTATAAGGTGCCACAGGACTCTTTGTCGCTTTTTACAGATCCAGACTAACACAGCTACCCCTCTGATACTTGAAAACATTTTGTAACCTTAACTTCATAATATGTAATATGAATATTGTTAATATCCAAATTTCCAAGATTCATGTAAAAATATAAACGCAAAATCTTCAGGTATATTCATTTTTCATGAACAGGCTCTGACACTGTGTACAAATACCACTGTTTGCACATGCTAATGGATGTGACCGAATTTTTTAAGAGCACGTTTTTTTATTCATTACATATAATAAATGGAAATCACTTAATCCATCAGTGAAATGCAGCCCTTGTATACAAATTTACGTATATTATTCTGTACTTTGATATATCTACAACATTGTAAATAAGACAGAAGAGAGGAATGTCATACATAAGAGGCAGTGCATTGAGTTAGGTGCTTATGTATCCAGTTTGAACGCACAATATTTTTTCTGTCTTTATTTGCATGCTGATTTGGCCTATGGTTTTTTAAAATTTGTATAAAGCACTTTGTGGTCTTTTAGGTTAAAGGTTGCTGTATAAATCTAAGATATTGGGCTGTCTTTCCATCATTGAAGTCAATGGTAGTGGGAACTGGAATAGACGCATCTGTAGGAGTTAGTTTAGGTAACTGCTATGCAATATTCCTTGATTTTTTTTTTAAATCTGATTATATTCTGCTTATGAATAATTGTGTGGTGCAGACTGGATAACGTTCGTCTTTCACAGAGAAGTTAAGACAAAAGTTAAAATTCCCATTTTCTTTGCAGGAAAAGACTGAGAGTGCAGCTTTACTGTGAAAAGTGTCTCTGTAAAAATTGCATCACGTGGCTCTATATTTATTATCCCTGAGTGATCCCAGAGAAAATTTATTCAGTTTATAAGTACAGAGATGTTTTATTCTAACTTACCAGACTTGTAAGCTCAACCTGGGATCTGTAAATCACTGATACCTCCGCTTCTGCACTTTATGCCACCTATGTAATGCCATTGTCTCCAATTGGAACTATATTAACAATTGTGTTGATCTTGCATGAGCCAGACTAGGATCCAGTTCATTCTCCCATAGCACTGTTGGCTTTTTCAGGACTGTACGGAGTAAATGCAGGAAATACTTAAAATAAGGAGCTAAGATTCCAAATACAGCTGAGGAGCTCGGTTATTGAATACAACGGTGCTACTGTTAAAAAGTATCTTTTCATTGTAGAGCATCACATACAGTGATTCATAAAACAGTGAAGTGGAACCTTTAATTTAAAGTTCAGCATTTATAGTGGTAATTTTGTCTATTTCCTCTGACAGTATTAAGTAAATTGAGATAGTTTAGTTAGTTATTACTAAACCTGATAATTAGTATTAATCCATTTCCCCTGCTATATACACAAATATTATGAAACTATGATAATGAATCAGGAAACTCTCATATTTTGACTTTTAATGTCTTGAAATCTACCGCTAGTTTTATTGGCACATCATAATATGTTTGAAAATCACTTATCATTGGCCAAAACTCTAACCCCGTTAGTCAGCCATATCTAATACAGTATTTCTTCATTCAAAGACTGGTGATGTACGGAACAACTTTCATATTCTTTAATAGAAGACTCCCTACTCCTTAGTCCTCAATATAGTTTCTTTTCCTCATCTCAGTCACCAAGATCCTGTATAATTGTGACCTTTGTTGGCCAACGAGAGCTGCATTGGACTTTATTTGGCCATGTCTAGCTGGGCCAGATGGTCTCTGCAGTGTAATATGTAATGTTCCTTGGTCCATCCCCGAAGGCTGAGCATGTTGCCACTGCTGTTTCAGCAGATCCAGGGAGCAAAACATTGATCCCAGGAATTAAACCTAGGTATTGTGCATGGCCTTGAACTTTTCTCAGAGTAGTTTGTTCAGTGTAGCAGGATACAGTTGTCAAGTTCTGGGATGGAATCCAGACCAGTGAGTGGTTGTGTCACTGTCTGCCCTGAAACCCTGGGTACCTTAAATGCTCTGCTGCTGTGGCTCACAGCCTGAACACCGACCACAAGCAGATAAGCGTGCATGTCAGACCCTGAGCGCCTGGGAGCCCTACATTCCTGGATTAGCAGTCTTGACTGCAGCAGCCTTCGTATAGCACAGTGGCAGCCTTCTGGCTTCCACCAGTCTTGGTTACTACTTGCAGGGTGACTCCAACACACCCCGTCCCGAAACTCCCCAAAAAGTTTTTCCTGAAGTGTCCATCCCTCTCCTGGACCACTCAGAGAAATAATAAAGTTTGTTTGCGCCGTTAAAGGGACCCAAACACATTACAGCTTATTAACTTAATTGTCATAAGTACACCCTTCCCTGCAAGCATGGCACTGAGTTGGTTTGTAGTAAAAATAAAACAAATTTATTAACAGTAAGAAATAGGCGAAGTGATGCCAAGTAAAAGAAATAAAAATCAAGATGGTTACAAGCAAACCAAAGTAAAAATATGCATTTAAAAGTCTAAAACTTAATCTAGCAAGATGACAGGCTTTGTTCAAAATGGTTTCTTTTGCCAGTCTTCTTTCTTGCTGCCATGTCTGACCTTCCCTCAGTCAGGACCTTCCACAGAAGTAAAAAGTGCTGGGTTCCCTTGTCTTCCTAAGGTGAACGATCTTTGCCTAAGCAGATTTCTCACCTATATTCAATCCCCAGAGACTTCAATCCCTGCCTTGGTTGAAGGACTCATCTTTCTCAGCTTGCAAGAGCTCTGTTGCCTTGTGTCTGTTTAGTGATGAACACCAACGATGGCCTTGCTTCAAAAGGCAGGATGACCTTATGCTGTTCTTCCCTCCCTTTGGTCTTCCCAGTCCCCGCCTCATTTCTATGTAAATGGGACTGCTATTGTTTTGGGTCATATCTTGTGTAACTTCATTGGAGACACGTGGAAAGCTGTCTTCCCTCCTGCCTGGGTAAAATCTAATTCTCCCTTTGTTCGGTCATAGTCTGTAAAACACAGTATCGATGAGTATTCATAATTCCTTATATAGTGTCAGTACATACATTTCACAATGATATTAATCACCGGTGTGTCCTAGGCTTTCATAAAACCTCATTTGATACACTTTTATAATACAGTAACATTATAAATTTGAAACTCAAAAATGAGTCCTACAAAAAGTGAAAACTAGGTCAGATTATGAAGGATGAATATAAACAAACACTAAAAGCATATAGGGACAAAATTAGAAAGGCCAAGGCACAAAATGAGATGAAACTAACTTGAGACATAAAGGGTGACAAGAAAACATTCTACAAATACATTAGAGCAAAAGGAAGACCAGGGACAAGGTAGGCCCACTGCTCAATGAGGGGGAAAAGACAATAACAGAAAATGTGAGCATGTCAGAAGTGTTAAATGACTTGTTACAATTTTCACCAAAAAGGTTAGTAGCGATCAAATATCTAACACCAGTGAAAATGAGGTAGGATCTGAGGCTAAAATAGGGAAAGAACAAGTTAAAAATTACTTGGACAAGTTAGATGTCTTTTAGTTGCCAGGACCTGATGAAATGCATCCTGGAATACTCACGGAGTTTACTGAGGAGATATCTGAGCCATTAGCGATTATCTTCAAAAACTCATGGAAAGCAGGAGAGATTCCAGAAGACTGAAAGAGGGCAAATGTAGTGCCAATCTATTAAAAAGAAAATAAGGACAACTTGGGGAATTACAGACCTCTCAGCTTAACTTCTGTACCTGGAAAGATAATGGAGCAAATAATCAAGCAGTGTGCAAACAACTAGAAGATAAGGTGATAAATAATAGTCAACATGGATTTGTCAAGAACAAATCATGTAAAAAACAGCCTAATAATTTTCTTTGACAAGGTAACAAGTCTTGTGGATGAGGGGAAGCAGTCGATGGGGTATATCTTGACTTTAGTAAAGCTTTTGATACTATTTTGCATAACCTCATTAAAAAAACTGGGTAAATATAGCCCTGATGGAGCTACTATAACGTAGGTGCATAAATAGTTAGAAAACTGTTCCCTGATAATAGTTATCAGTGATTCACAGTCAAGCTGGAAGGCCATATCAAGAGGGGTCCTGCAGGGATTGGTCTTGGGGCTGGTTCAGTTCAATATCTTAATGGTTTAGATAATGGCATAGAGTACACTTATAAAGTTTGCAGACAATACTAAGATGGGAGGGGATGCAAGTGCTTTGGAGGATAGGGTTAAAATTCAAAATGATCTGGACAAACTGGAGAACTGAAGTAAATAGGATGAAATTCAATACGAACAAATGCAAAGTATTCCACTTAGGAAGGAACAATCAGTTGCACACATACAAAATGGGAAATGACTGCCTCGGAAGGAGTGCTGTGGAAAGAGATCTGGGGTTGTAGTGACTAACCAAGCTAAGTATGAGTCAACAATGTAACACTAGCAACCATCATTCTGGGCTGTATTAGCAGGAGTGTTGTAAGCAAGACATGACAAGTAATTCTTCCGCTCTACTTCACACTGATAAGGCTTCAGCTGAAGTATTGTGTCCAGTTCTGGGCACCACATTTCAGGACAGATGTGGACAAATTGGAGAGAGTCCAGAGTGTAGCAACAAAAATGGTTAAAGGTCTAGAAAATATGACCTATGAGGAAAGAGTGAAAAAATTGGGTTTATTTAGTCTGAAGAAGACTAAACATTCTTTATCACTATTGATAACGTCACCATCCTCTCTGTTGCTCAGGCCTATAGCTTTATGGTCATCTTTGTCTCCTCCCTCTCCCTTGCCCAGTACACCCACCTCATGTCAAAATCCTGGTGCTTTTCTCTCATTAACATTTCTAACACCCGACCTTTTCTTTCTGTACACATTTCTACAGTGGTTATCTCATGTCTTGATTACTTAACCTCCTTCCCCTGGATGCCTGACCCCTATATTGTCCTTCTGCCAGTCCTTATAAAATGAAACAGCTAAGATCATCTGACCTGTCTGTCACAGGCACCCCTCTTTGAGTCCAGCCACTAGTTTCCCTTTTCCTACTGCATCAAGTTCAAACTTCGTATCCTTATTTTCAAAACCCTTCACAACTTTCTTCTTCCCTGTTTATCTGCTTTGTCTCTTATTGTGACATTCATTCCTCCTTTGCTCTCAGCGATGTCAGCCATGGCTGCTCATTTGTTTACTTTTCCTACAACCATCTTTGTGCTCTCATCTATGTTACTCTTACACATGGAGCTCCTTCTTTAAAGTAGTCTGCAAGCCCTCTCTTCCTTCAAATCCCTCTTCATGACCCACATCTGCTGTGATGCCTGCAAGACATCAGTAATTCCTAGATCCAGGGCAAAAAATACCCCCGTACTTTTTTTAACACTCTGGTTGTGCACGTAGCTAGGTGATATAACCATGAGATTGCAAGCTCCTCAGGGCACATACCATGTCTTTCTGTGTGTTCGTACAGCACCTCGCACAACAAGGCCCTGATCCTGATCAGCATCTTGGGATGCTACTGCAATATAAAAATATTCTAAGATTATGGAGTCCAATCATCAGACATAAGCACCCTCGTCCTGTCCTCTCATTACATGTGCGCACACACACACACACACACACACACACACACACACACACCCACACCCACCCACCCCCTCTGGAACATTCAGTCCCAGAGAGGGTTTTCAGAGGAAATTGAGCTGTGTGCTGGTTTTAATACGGATGCAGGGGGTTTACCCTCCCTTCCGGTTTACACAACAAGTCCATCCCCCCGGCCCCAGATGCAGCTCTTGGGTTGTTTCTTACATGACACTCTCCCTGTTCTCCAGAAGACTGGCAATAACTAGCCTTTCTCCTAAGTACTGTCAAAGCCAAAAGGCTGAGTCCTTGTAACAACTTGCAGGCAGACAGAGGGTAGCCAGCCCCCCCTAAAAACACCTCCGTCTCTCCCTCCACGCCCCATCTCCAGACTCTGCACATTCTCCCTGGCTCAGGAACATAATCTCATTCTCCATCATTGCTCCCAGTTGGCACTGAATTGAGGAGTGAGAGTCCCAGAGGCGTGCGTGTGTGTGTATGTGTGTGTGTGTGTGTGTGTGTTTCTAAGCTGCCAAGCCACAAATATAACTTGGGAGGCCCTGACTGGCTTTTGTGTGTGTGTGTTTTCCTCTAATTGTCTAAAGCAATAAAAGAAAAAAGTGTAGATAAGTCTTGGATTTTAAGGACTTTGTTCCTGAAGTCCTGATATAGGCAAAACTCCCCAGATTTCAGTGGGAGCTTTGCGTGTCTCAGGACAGCAGGGGCTGGCTTAAATTGAATAAAACTGCAAGTACAGTATAGGGAGCTTGGTAACAAAGAATTTTGCAAAAAACAACAAGAGCAGAGAGTACAACGAAGAACAGAGAGGGTTACAGTGTGGTGAAAGTACATGCTGGCTGTTATAACACTGTACCTCTAGAATAAATTATGTCCCTTTAAAAAGCAATACTTTAACTGTAGATCTATCTAGAGATAATTAAGAAGATATTGTTCACCTTATTTCCCTCCCTCCTTCCCTCTCTCTGCAGCAGTTCTGTGGAAACTTTTAATACTGCAGCTTGAAACTTGGGCCTCTGGGTCTAAAATGCCTGAGAAAGCACTGCAGGCGCTAACTGTAAAACATTCCTTCAGTGGGCCCTGGAAACAGAGCAAGCTAACGCAGAAGAGGTTCAGAGAGATCACATGTAAATGAGGGCTGGCTATAGACTCCTGAGAAGCGTTTTATTTAGTTTAAACCTGAACTTGAACTTGCAAATCTGTTCCTGTAGAAGTGGACAGAAAGCATTGCTCTGTAGAACAGGAAACCATGTTGCTGCTAGAACGGTACCAGCACTAAGGGGTGTGGGGGGAAGGGGAGAGAGGTGCCAGTGAGAAACAGATTTCTATCCCAAACTTTCCTGCATATTTAATTTTGGGTAGAGTGCAAAGTGACTTGGAAATATATTCCTGATGCATCAAATTGAAAGACGATATCAGAACATCCCTAGTATAATGTGTAAGAGGGTGTTTAGTAATTTTAAGGGGGGAAATCAAAGATATTTTGATTAAGAAGCTGATAAGCTCATAATGGTCTTAGAACCAGGAATTGTTCCTATTGAAATGTTATAAAACCACGTCATACTGTTTTTCGTAATCACAATATATATAGCGCTCCTTTGTGAGTTTGTTCTATATCAATATGGGTAGATCTAAATCTAGATATATGCTTTATAGCAAAAGAGGGGAAGGAAATAGGTAGGATTTAAATAAATAAATGTTAAACTACTATTCTCCTTTGATAAATTGCAATTGTACCCGTGGTAGAATAAGCCTTGTGGAGATTTGTAGGTAACTGGTAAAGCTGATAGAATTCAAAAAACATTTACGTTTGAATCCAAAATGTTTTGTTTTAAATTATGTATTCACTTCTTTGCTAAAATTAGTGTTTTGGATTCTTGGTTTTCCTTGCAACAGAAGATACAAAAGGAGTCCAAGGTTGCTGGCATTTTAACACAAAGGTGCAATTGACACCGTCTACAGGACCCAGCATGTAGTGTTTCTGTTCAGTTCAAGTGGAGTGTTGTTTACTTGAACTACTATTAATGGGCCAAATTATATTAAAGATGAGAGCAGCTGCAGGCCACTTTGTAGAACCTTGAAGGCTATATTTGTCTGGTGGGTCATGCTTTGGTCATCTCTGAGTACAACCAAACCATTTTTAGTCATCAAATCAGTGTTTTTAATGAAAGTTTGAATTGGATGGATGAAAAAACTGCTGCTTTTTGGCAAAAATGCAGGAAATATCCATGTGGAGGGTCTTTTGGTGCAAGGTACTTCAGTGTTTGCTTTAATAACCTTTTTTGTTCTATGACTGTATGTAAAGATGACAGGGCAGTGCGGTGTGGCTTGGCTAGAATCCCCTTCCATGTGTCTGAGGTTTATCAATGCAGAAACCACCACAGCCTTTGAAAAGTAAACAGCTGGCTTGGCTTTGTGTGCTGTATTTTAGATTAGGGATGTCTGGCAGATTTGAGATGACTTTAGCCTGGACTGTTTGGAATACTACAAAACCATTTTTTATAATGTGTTGAAAGTTTGTTCAAATGTCTTAGCTGCACTGCCGCCACCAGCAAGACTGTTTGTATTCCAATCAGAAAACTGTATGGTAGCAACAAATATTAGAGAACTCACTGGAAGTCTCTGAAAGATCTCAGCTCGCCTTAATCCCCTTGCTGTACCTCAGATCTCAAGTAACTTTCATACTGTGGGCTCACTTTAGTGGATAGAACCTATTTTTCATGAAAAAGCAGGAAGTAAGCTGTCTTTCATAAAAAGATTTACAAAATGTAATCGTTGAAATATTCTCTTTGAACTGCCTTGTCTGCAGGGGTGTCTGGCTCCCACTACCCCCTTTTCTTTAGAACACCCTTACAAGTTCTTCTAGTAGATCAGGTACACTGGTGGTTCAATTCTTTGATGTCTTGAATGAATGAAAGAAAAGCATAATAAAAGAGAGCTGTTGATCAAGCATAAAATACTCTTTAAGCTGACAGAATGGCAGAGTTAACACATTCTAAGCTGCTTTTAGTTTTTTCCTTTTTTCCTTACATTTTCCTGTGCTTTGTGTACAGTGGGGGTTTTTATTTTTTGAAAAGTCTCTGATCTATGTAGTTAGCCACCCGCTAACAAAAACCAAAATGGGATTGTTTCTTTCTCTCTCATTTGCTTGACTGCTTTTTTCTTCTTCTCCTTCTTCTTCTTCCTTTTTTTCCCCCGTATAAACTGGTTTGCGGGTTAGCCCTGGCCAGCTTTCACTGTTTGCCGTGAAGTTTAGAAGACCTACTTTGCCTATTTCAAAGTCAACTTAGTAATAAATAAAAGGGCTCATTCTCTTAACATTTTAGAAAAGAGGTAAAAAATTCAAACCTCTCTTTTTCACACAGTGTTTCCAAAATAAAATAAAACAGAGCCCTTGACTTGAAAAACAAAACTAAAACTAAAATAAAATACAAATGGATTTCTTGTGCGATCACTTTCTTTTACTTAGAGTCAGGGAATGGGGAGAGTTTTCTTCTCGTAGATCTAATTTAGATCTTAAGTTACAATACATGATTTATACATCATCTTCAGAGTGCCTGGTCTGCTGGCTGGATTACATTGCAAACGTTTGCCATTGATAAGTTTTACTGTATTATATTCAGACTAAATGTGACTGTCATAGTTCAGTCAACCTTTCCTCTGTTCTTCAAGTTCTGAAGGCAGGGGGTCTAAAGCTCAGAACATTGCTTTATGCTTAAGAAACATCTGGGGCCAGCTGAGACACTCGCTGAAATGTTCAGATGTCTGGAACAACAGCAATAGTTACTGTATTAGTACGTTTGTAAAAGGTTTTGGAGAGGCTGGGGTGACTTTAAGGGGTAAAAGCACTAGTTATTTCCAACTTGAGGTTTGAACCAAGAGGAACTCTTAACTGAAGTAAGTTGGTTAGTCCCAAGATAGTAGTGGTTTGGACTCCTGCATTTTTAGTAGTCAGCAGCCAGAAGTCCATATTACAAAATTATTGCACATAATTCAGTACAGTTTGCCATAATTGGCATTCTCACAAAAGTTATTGAATACAGAGCTACTGTACACCTCACCTAGAGACTTGTGCCCCTCCAGGGAGGAGTTTTATCTTTTTGAGGCTGTGCAAACATACTCATGCTGGCGAGTGGCCTATACTGTACTTAGACTTTGGACAACCAGAAGATTCACTTTGTTTTATTTCCCTTTGGGGATGACCAGGTTGCTGTTTCTGTCCCTTTTGGTATTTAGTTTTGAAAAATTTAATCACTGAATAATAATCCTAGCACTAAGAAAAATAACTGCCGTAGACCTCAGAATGCCCTCGGAATGTCTTTAATATTCACTTGTCAGTTTAGACACAGTGCGTCTCTCCTCATGCCTGGTGAAACCCTATTGAAACCAGTGGGCAAATCCAGGCCTGGTAAAAAGCAGGTGCATCCCCATTAACTTCAATAGAGCTTCAGCTGCTTACGTGGAATACAGTTCACCTTTGAAGTTTCATAGAACGTCTGATTTTGGCCCTGTTCATTTCAAATGACCTGCTGTAAATGAGTGTGTTACTGAGAGCTTTAAGTCAATGCCAGAAAATCACTAGAATTAGTGCATGGTGATGAATTTTCACAACTGTTTCACATTTGCGGCTAAGATTCAGTACTGCTACCCAAACAGCTTCCCCATTTGGGGGTCAAGTTATATGACTGTTGTTTTCATTTAGGCTATATCGCGGCTAGACTTTTTACCCCTCACACATTCCCACCAGCAGAGCTATTCTAGTGGTAGCAAAGCAGGAATTACATCACGTTGGTTAAAATATTGATGCTTGCTTACACCAAAACTCAACCATTGTTACCACCAATGGAGCGGCACCAGCGGGAATTTAAAAAAATGGGTCTAGTGTGGACAAAGCCTTAGACATAAATGGATTATGCGAAGAAAAATCTCCTATGTGTGGAGTTAGTGAGAGATTTAAATGTGTGAATGTCCTCAAATAACCTACATAGCCTAGAGAAGTAAGCCAACTGTCACACCCAGTTCTGGATTCCACATTAACCACCTCCTTCCGCAGTGTTAAACTTTGCCCTCAAGGACTTTTGTTTAACTTTTTAATTTGAAAAACAGATACTGCTGCTTTACAACCTCCACTTTTTGCTTTAAGTGAAAGGCCTCATTGTTACTTCAGGAAATGTTCAGGTAGAAGTAATTCTAACAAGTTTTTGTTTGTTTTGTTTTGTTTTAAAACATGCAGAAAATGCTTATGGTTACAGTTCAGAGCCAAGATAAAATAAATCACACAGGAAGGCTGTTTTGAGGAGATTTTAATAAACTTTGGGCCTGATTCTATGTTTCTGACCCAGGCAAAACTGTTAGTAAAATCAGTGAAGTGCTGTCTGCCTATCTCTTGTAAATATGCCACTTTCCAGTGTGTGTTTCCTGGTTGTTCTTTCCAGTACAAAGGACATAAGTGCCAAAAGTTGCTTAAGGTTTTGTGTCTGTGCCTGTGCTATATTCAGAATAGCATAAAAAAAACAAATAGACTGGCACTATGAAAGAAACATAATTGCCATTTCAGTCTTCCTGTTTAGGATTCAGTCAAGTAGATATTGTTTATGGTTCATAAAACCTTACTAGTGTGAGAATTCTAAGATACTGGCAGTGTAAAGCTTCAACTTTCATGGTGCTGTAAATTAGGGGGGGAAAGTGTAATAATACTCCTCCGAGAACAGTAAAATAGAGCTCCGTAATGGTTAAATGGAATTTTATACTCACATTCGGTGTGGAACTGTTTTGCATTACATGAGTTGAATACCTTAGAGATGACACACATCTGCAGGCACTCTATTAAATCCTTAGTCAGCATTTTTCAACCTGATGAGATTACTTCTTCATTTGACTGGAGAAAGGGAAGCTAAGATCTTGTACTGGACTGCAGAATTCTTTTTGATGTTTCACCTTGAACACTAGAATAGGACAGTGAGATACTCTGTAGGTCAATACAGAACTGTAGTAATACTGTTGACTATATAGCAGTAATTTTACTTAGCTAGGACCTTGTGGTCCAGTGGATTCATTTAATTCCAAATTCCCCACTGCAGTATGTTTTTTTAAAAAAAATCTGGATCAAAGCTAAATGTTTGCTTTTCTGGTAAAATGCACAAAGATAATTTCATCCTGCATTGGGTTGTGATATTGCATGCAATTTAAATGGAGATGTAAAATTAAGAAAAGAAATACTTTTGTTCCCCAGCTGGATGCAGTAAGTTAGATTGCAGGACAAGAAAGAAGGATAAAATGTAGGTGGTAGCCAGAAAGCATAGTCCATTTTAAATTATGTTGGGGAACAATGGCAGAAAATTCCATATGTATAGATTTGGGTTTGCCTGTTTCACTATGCTGTTTAATCATACAAAGAACTCTGCAAATCACACATCTCAGAGCTGCATATTCTGTTATGTGCCTCATACACATTCTTCATTTTATATGTTGAGGTCTGCTCCTCCTTTGCAGTGGAAAGGTGAGTCAAAAGGATAATCAGACTCTTCAAATATAATCCAAGAAGATTTAAACTCATATGTAAGGTCCTTAAATATTAAAAAATTGTCTAGGAAAAACAGGATAATTAGGCATGTGTATTTCTTTTATAAAATATACATTGAAATGGTATCTTGAGAGCAGTGCGGGATCTGATGAGACAATGCACTGTTTCAATCTAGCTGTTCTTGCTGTCTCAGCATATAAAATATTTCATCAAAGAATAGTTGCAAAAGTAACCAGTGCCATTCAGATGTGTTTGTCATTTGAATTTCTTACACTTAAAATCAGCTTTTATGTGAAGGCCATTTGGATAACAACGTCACTGGACACAAGTTTACAAAAATATGTTTCAGTTCAATACTGAAGGGGTAAATTAAGTTTTTCATTGGTATTAAGATTGAACTGTGTCTGCAGGAGTCATATTGACACCCCAGTGCATGGTAACTCTACTCCTTTATTGACGTGTTGTTAGTCTAGAGCACAATAGCACTCTGTGTCTGCAAATCATTGGTAAAATCATCTCAAGAAAAAAAAAAGTTTGAAAGCCTAATGCTAGACAAAGGCACAAGAGCTGCACTGCGCAGCTAAAAACTCCAGAGTCAGCAACTTCTATTGATTAAAAACTAACCTTTAAAGTAACTCTCAGAGTGTGTGGTTAGCATTTAAATTTAAACATGTCATGAGTTGATTTGTGTTACAGAATACCAACTCGGAAGGAGTTACATTCACATCAGATTTTTTTTTTCTAATTCCCTTAAGCAGCTAAAGTATTTCATGAAATGTCAATAGGGCAGTGGAGGAAAAAAAAAGGTGTTTTGGAGGGGGAGTGGGGGAAGCTGAACTGAGTCTTGTAGTTCCTTTTCCCATGCAAATATTCAGCCCCAAAAGAGAAGTGTGGGGAGTGAAACGCAATAATTAGACCTTTGTCTAACTTTCCCAAGTGCCAGAGAAAGACAGATTAATTAAATATACAACAGTGTTAGTTTTTGGAGTGGGGGTCTCTCTTGCTGTGGAGGTCATAAATTAGGCAGAATAAATACTTCAATGTGTTTGCAGTGGGCCTGCTACGTCAGAGCCACTGGAAGGTTGGTGGGAGGAGAGCAGAGTGTTTCTTGCTAATGATAGTCACGTCTGGGTCTGTCTGGTTGCTCCTAGCAACCAGACATGATGTAACACCAGGATGAACTTGAACTTGGGGGACTTGAAAAGGGAACAATAGACCAGAGCAATCAATAAAGCCTATTTCAGTGAAGGATTACAGAGCTGCTCTGGGGTAACCTTGTCTGCAAGGCACACACTGAATAGTAAGATATGTGAAGAAACTTTTTGCTTTTTAAGAGAAGTGCAGAAGCACTGCAGAATATTTTAGTAATGCAGTGAGTAGCAGGGAGAAATGTGGTATAGAAAAGTGCACCCCCTGCAGTCCAGAATGTGCACTAAGAATCATTAAAAGAAATACTGCATTTAAGTGCACCGAAGGAAGATTAGGAGTTTCAAACCGGTTTCCTTACACTTCAGTAATTAAAACTCCAGACCACGTTGGCACCCCAATAATCCAAATCCGATCTATTAAAAATGAGATGTCCAAAGACTAGAAAGGTCTAATCATAATGCCAGTTTAGCAGAGGTCTAGATAGTGCACAGTTACTCCTTTTTTGAATTAGTGGAAGGTGTTGATGTGTATTTGCCAGAGCGATTTGCCTTCCTGAGTTCTTTAAAGCTAGTGGTTAACAATAATGCACGTCTGAATACAGGAAGTGTATTTTTAAAAAATCTGCTCTTGAAATAAAAGTCTGCTTGTGAGGCCAGTAAATCTTACTCCAATGTATTTAACTATCATTTAGCTGTTTATCCATGTGATCAGGCAAACCTTGATGGTAGCCAACTGGACCTCTGCAATAAAAGGATTTTTACCTATTTGAATGACCAAGACTGGATTTTAACCCTTTTGCTCCCTGCTGTGCACTTTCACAAAGCTCATCCTTGTCCATTCAGACCATTCTGAAAGCTATAACATTTGTATTATGATTGTAAAACATACATGTAAAGTTCAGAACACCTTGAAAATTGTGATCATTATGATACCATCCAGGGGCCAATTCTTGCTTGCCTTATCTGTGCGCATAACCCTATCAAAATCAATGGGACTGTTTAATCAATAAGGAGAGCAGGATTTGGCACTGCTGTTAAAATAAAATAAACAGTGGCTACATAACCCCTGGAAGAATTTTTTTCTTTTTATAAGCTTTGTGTATTAAAACTATTTCATTTAATTACAGCCTGTCTGAGTACAAATACAAAATTTGTATGCAAGGGTTGAAATAGATATGGGGATGGTATGGCTGCTCTCAGAAAGGGGAATGAAGGAAGAGTTAGCTAATGAAGTCAATTGGAAACTGGATTACTGACAACATTTCTCATACCATATTATTTATTTTATCAGCTTCTGTAGAGCCTACCACCGTGGCAAGAACATAGAATCTTGAAGTCCAGCATGAACCTTGCCTTAGGGGCCTCTATAAATATTAATACATAATATTGTGGTGGCTGTACTATAAATCACATGACATGATGAAAAGAAATGGAGGAAATAGTTGGTAAAACTTGTCATCAGTATGTATGTGTTCAACTCTGCACCTAATATGATATGACAGGAGCTTATATAAAATGAGTTTCAGCAACAAGTCTCTCATACCTGAGCCTTTCTCATTATACTCTTTTACCTTAAACTATAGTTACTTCTTGTTATTTTAATTCCCTAGAGTGCAGTACCTCACAGTCAAATTTAAATCCACATTCTGTTTAGAATCCCAGGACCTGATACTGATCTTACTCATATCTGTTTTACACTGGGGTGAATCCATCAGGCCTGTTCTGATCTCACTTACACCCGTTTCGCCCCAGTGAAAATAAAGCTACATTGATTTGAGTGTAGCTACTCTTGACTTACCCTAGTGTAAATGAGATTCCCATGCAGGCCCTGCTGGGCTTATTCTGATCCCGTGGAAAAAGTTGATTTCTCTGACTGGGGCACTTCAGTTTTCCTTGGGTTCAGGACCGTATCATCTTTGGAATGCTAAAATCAGCCACCCTGAAGTTCACAGGGAAGGGTGAGTGGTAACGAATCTGTGCAAATATCCTCAAACTCTGTCCCCCTGTTTAGAATACGAGGATTGCCCTGCTATTCGCGGCTCCTTCCAAAACATCTGTAATTACAAGCAGCTGAAAGGTTTTCTCTCTGTTTTGCAGTCCTGGTACCTGGGATAAAAGTCACAGCTTCCCATCACCCACCGGACAGACCACCTGACTCCTTCCCAACTCTGTAACATGGAAGCAGCAGCAACACAGTGCAGTTACTTCACGTCAGTGGAAGGAGAGATGAACAGATATCGACAGCAAACAACTAGTACATGGAAATGGCAAATGTTATGGTCAATGGCAAAGGCCATAACTTTTTTGAGATTTTTTTAGACACCTTCGGGACTGTTGTGATTTCTCATATGGTGCTGGAAATGGTTGGGCTTTGTAATTTTTGAAGTGTTTCATTGGTAGTGTAAGTATTAGGTGACACTGGGTAGAACTAGCCTCTGCTGCTGCTTACTGACTCGCTGTTGTAACACACTTTCCATATGGAGCCTAACTTGTTTTACAGCATTTTCATTGATTTTTTTTCCCATGCAGGTGTGAGACTTCTTGAGAAATCATGAAACACACTTAACCTGTAACTTTTGTAGTAGCTGAATTCTGCAATATAGAAACGTACAGGACAGACATAGGGCATGTTTTTCTGTAACGGATTGGGAAAAAATGCAGTTTTTTGTTTTGTTGGGGTTTTTTTTACAGTCGGATACAGTTAGATACATAACATGAAAAATCTGAGCATTTTCAACAGGTTTTTTTCCACTCAAGTTGCAGAGTGATTTAAAACATCACACTACTACTATTCACAAAAAGAAAAAAAAAAGAAAAAAAAGAAAAAAGTTTGAAATGCTGCACTTACATAACATTTTTTCAACAATTTTCAACAATGACACAAAAATTCATGCAGAAATGGGGAAGTTGGTCTGTTTTGACAGAAACTGACAGGAATCAAAACAATCGAATTTTGAATTGAGTAAAGTGCAATTTCATTGGATAGCTAAATATCTTTGTAAGATAGAGATTGTTGAAAATTCTATTTTTGTTTTCCAAGTCCTTCCACCCCAGGACTCTAAAGTATTGGGGTAAAAAACAGCCTTGCAAGAAAAAGGGGAGCTATTTTTGCTTTTTATGTTTTTTATTGTTAAACTTGTATCCCTTTAAAACTGAAGGAAAATTTAAAAAAAAAATCTAATGGTGCTTTTACCACAATATGTTAACTACATTAAATGCTAATTAATCATTTTCTGTTATCAAAGCACATAACTAAAATTAAATCATAATATCTGTTAATTTTATAAGCTAAAAGTCACTATAATGGATTATGCCAATTCTGACAAATTTTACGTCTTTCCGGCAATATAGGGTTTATCAGTTCTCAGACACCTTGGGAATCATGTAGAATGGTCCAGAAATTAAAACACCTTTGTGTCCCTGAACTGGTACTTTTTCTGGACTAAAAAGAAAACAATACAGAAACGAATGCTGATGTGACAACTTACGCCAGTTCAAAGCAAGGGCACTTGCTGAAAAAAAAATAAAAAAAAGTTTGGACCCCAAACGTCCTGTATCTTATGTACAAAAAAAAAAAAGAAAAAAAGAAAAAAAAAAGAAAAAAAAAAGAGTGCAAGTGATTTTTCCTATCAGACAGCGGAGCATCCCTTTGCTTCACATGTGACTTTAAGAAGGTTTCCTATACTATACATATATATACGTTCTGGTTGGCACGTCCAGCTAATCAGAGAAAGTCTCTGCATGTTCTAGTGTTAGTAACTAATTTTTATATAGTTAATGTAGGGTAAAGTAGAGTGCATTAAGACACAATATTGTAATCCCTATTCCAGGCACTTGCCTTTAAACTATGTTTGTACGGCCCTTCAGAAGGGTTTCTACTACTGTCCTATACAATCAAGTAACTGAAATTCTTGGGAAGACACTTTGCTCCTCATCTTTTCCCTGAAACAATGTTTTTTTTTCTTAATTTGCACGAAACAAAAAAAAAACAAAAACAAAAAATTCCATATCAATGTGCCTTGCCCTGGATAGCGATTATTTGTGGAATTGTTGCACATGTTCCTATATTGAAAGGGGTTTTTCCCTGGTCAAGCATTTGGAGACACTTTTTGTAAATGTGACTTTTATGTCAGCCATTGTCAGTTTCAACATCTAGAATTAAATAGAATGTTAGTTGTTCCGCAGATAGGAGTAGTGTTTATTGTCCTGTATGGTCAGTGGCAGTGCTATTCTGAGATCTGTAGATGCTAGATTATCAGTATTTTTGGATGTTGCTGCATTTTACATTTTATTTGGAGTCTTCCTTTTGTTTTGTTTTTCCCAGATATATGAAAATATGCAATACCTGCTTATATCATGTAGAAAAGCTTAGCAATTATTAATTTTTCTTTTAATTTTTTTTTATTTGACCAAAGTTGGTGCTGCACTTGACGCAGTGTGTTTTAGGTGTTTGTCTTTGTACTTATGTGATTTTGAATGCACATGCAGGAAGGGCTCTTCTTAGAGAAGCAGTCAAACTGTGAAGCACTAAGCTGAACCCTGCTTCAAGCAATTTTTGTTTTACAATTGTTCCTTTCACAAGCAAGCCTTAAAAAAAAACAAAAAAAAAAACCTTCCTTTTTCTTCAGATCCCACACCCATTTTTATTAGCAGACTGCAATCAAGCCACATTCAACAAAAGTATATAATGCCCATTTTTATATGCACGTTTTTAAACTTCCAAGTTCTGAAAATTGTTTACTGGTTATTCTCTATTTAAGGAAAAAAATAAAATGTTTTGGATTTTCATATGTGTCTGATAAGTGGTTGAGTAGTCATTTTGCTCTGTTGTATTGTGTGATTGTTAGTATATGGTATCACATCCTCTAGCCAGCATCCTTTGCCTTCCCTATAGCACTTAGCTGGGCATTACTTTATTAAGACATATGTGCACTAAAAAAAATAATAATAAAATTTTAAAAAAAGCAGCTTTCAGTGCTTCACAGTGAAGGGAAAAAAGCCTAGACAAACATTTTGTCAGAACCTTGCTATAAGCCAAGGTATTACCAGTAAATTGGTTGTATATACAATAAAATTGCACCCTTTTTTAAACAAAACAAACTTAAGCAATAGTTTGGGCAGTTAGTTGTTTTTAGTGAGCATGTTGTAGTCATGGCTGCAAAGAGAGAGAATTAAACTGCCCACTCAGAAGATATGTAATTTGTATGTTGTATAGTTTTATTGATTACACTGATTTATTCTACCCTATTTTATAATGCAGGACTTTTGTAATGTTGTTTAAATGAGGACAAATTTCTGTCAAATTAGCTTAGTGGAATTTCTGATTGTTCGTTATAAAGGCAGCATTCATAGAATTGCTTTTTTTTCCCTTTGGGAACTGGATTTAAGTTAAAAACTTTCCTGTTTCCGTTTTGTATGTATTTAAATACAGTTATTTTTCTTCTCTCAATGGTATAGCATATTCCTATGCTTGAGAAGTGTAGGCTACTGAAGAACCATTGTAAATGGACAGTACAGGTATGCTGTATTTTTGAAGGTATTTTGTCGCATTAAGTTTGATAACGCTAAAGTTAGGGAATTCTGATCAGAATTGCAGAAAAAAATGTTTTAAAGGCTTTAAAACATTAGGTAGGCGGTCAAGGGTGTTAATCAACAGTGGTTGTAAAGTATTAAACACACTAAATTACATTTTTGTTCACCTTATTACCATGCAGAAAACACAGCAGTTCAGTTCTGTTCAGGTACGGAGAACAAACAGTTTTTTATTCCTCAAAGTAAAACAAAGACTGGAGTTCTGAGCAAGACAGCTGCTCGGGGTGTGCAGCCTACAATAAAGAAAACATGCAAGATTCAGGCGGACGGTGTTGGTCCCTAATTCAGAATCCGATTACATTTCCTTCCCCTTTTAAATTGTTTTATTAGTTTGTTAAAAAATAATGCAACCAACTTTTTTTCCCTCTCCACCTCATCTCTGGAAATTTTGTCAGACACAAATACTGACCCATACTCAATTCCTTCCTCGCCCACCCCATTCCCAAATTTAAAGGTTTAAAAATCTCTTGTCATGAATTGCCTCCACGAGTTCATTGCTCTCTTTTTGAACTAGGGCACTTGCTTTTGTTGTGCTGTGCACCCCAGCAATGCCATTCTTTATTCCTCGTCCTTTATTATAAAACATACGGGCTACAGTTAGGCAGCCATGGCATAGTTTGTCTCCGCTCTTTATTCCCCCCTCATCCCTCCTCTATTGAGGTTGAAGGGTAAAGGAAACACAAACTTTCCTCAACTCCGCAGTATTCAGTCAGTCCACAGGAATATGCAAAATCTCTCTAACTTTGTTTTTCTTTCACTATTTGTTTTTGTTCCATATATTTTGCAGCTTCGTAGTAACAGTGTTATAAAATATTTACTGTACAAAAAAACTACAAAAAACCCAGATACATAGCCTAAAATAGTATTTTTTTTCCCCTTGTGGTGATTTTTTAAAAAAGAATGTCAGTTAATATTGTACTTTGCATTGTGTCTCTGGAAATATCTTCTTCTTTTCTTTTTTTTTTTTTAAGAAGGCCTCCATCGAACAAAATTAAACACAACCGGCATGATAATGTAAGGAGAGCTTCAATGGCACCTAGAAACGAAACAAACAAATCTCATGAGATCTGGTGGAGGAAGGTCTCATGAAGTGAACGCTGCCTGCTAGGCAGGATTGTCATCAAATCAGTCTTGCAATGCCAATTTTGTCTTGAAGTCAATGCATGTATTACTGTTTGACAGTAAACCCAGCTATGCCATCATCAAGTCCAAGGCTGTGCAATAGTCTAATTAGTATCGAGTACATTTTCCTTTTATTTTTTCCAATAAAATAGCAGTGGGATGAAAATTGCTTTGATATATAGCAGGTAACATTGAAGCTATTCCATAGCACTTAACTGTAGTGAATACTGTGTCACCAATTCTGAAATCAATTTAATGTTTAATGCAAATCCATTACATGGTGCTATTACAGGCTGGCAAAATGATTTACAAATATGTGACAACTTGGGCTCAATTCACTCTGCTTTCCAACAATGTAAATGCATAGCAGTGTTTATCTGCATGAGAACTATGCACTAATCTATCTGAAAAAAAAAAAAGAATATATCAACTTTGGTATCTACTTTCCGTTTACTTAAATCCTTGCCTTTTTGGTCATTGTTATAATGCCAGCTTTAGGACAGAAAGAAGTATAAGAAAACCAGCATAATACCTGATATATTAAAATGTAGTGCCTGTGAAATCTGTATTATATTGCTCTTCTGAAGTAAGATTTTTTCTACACCGGTAGCCTTCGCTGTCTGTCAGAACCTTCTGATATAGGTGATGTAAAATAACCGTACAATATTAATGCATGCTATTCCATAATGCTTAGTGAGCTGTATGAATATTACTCAAAGTTATGTTAGTCTTTTTTTCTGACTTGGTTCTTGTCAGATAGGTTTAAAGATATTTCACTGAGAACGCAAATTCTGTCTTTTCTTGATTTGGGGTGTTTTCAGTATTTTGGAGGTATACATTTACTTAAATTCAGTATTACTTGTGTTGTTTTTTTTTTCTTTTTCCTAGAGGGCAGGCATGGGTATTGAGACCAGAAATCCGTGCCTGGTAAGATGTTTGTCTCAAAAGCTACCGTAAGAATTCCAAGAGAACATATGTATAAAGTTTAAATTTAAAGGATAGCTCTCAAACCCATAATTGAGACTTAGCTGATGTTGAAAGCGCTTTCTGAATGGGCAGTGTTTAACCAGGTACCCATGCTTGACCCTTTTTCACATCAGACCTCATCATCTAAAAGGAAAAATCCTTACAAAAAAGAGAGAGAGAAAGAAAAAGAAAAAAAAGAAAAATCTCATGTGGCTGTTTAGTTTCAATATTTTTCCTTCAAACAAAACTCTGTACAAACTTTGGGCCAGATTCATAAAAGACCATTTGCTATTAACACGGGATTTCAGTGTACTTTTCTCATCCAAATCTAAGAACACTGTCTTTCCAAGTATATGCTTCAGCAAGACCCTCTTCCCTGTGCACAAGCACCCACCTGCCTTTTATGCCTCCTGAGGGCTACGCACCCCATAACGGGAGCAGAATCAATCAGAAAAAGGGGCCATGGCAGGGGACAGAATGTCATATCCAACACCTGAAATAGACAAGAATTTTAAAAGGAAAGGGGAATGTAGAGGAGGGGACAGCTCCATGCTGCACTCTGGCCATTACATGGTCTTTATACATTTACATGTGATGTTCCTTGATTACAAAAAGAATTAGTCTGTTCCAGGGGTAGGCAACCTATGGCACATGTGCTGAAGGTGGCACACGAGCTGATTTTCAGTGACACTCTACGCCCAGGTCCTGGCCACCGGTCCAGTGGGCTCTGTATTTTAATTTAATTTTAAATGAAGCTTATTAAACATTTTAAAAACCTTATTTACTTTACATACAACAATAGTTTAGTTATATATTATAGACTTATAGAAAGAGACCTTCTAAAAACATTAAAATGTATGACTGGCTCGCAAAACCTTAAATTAGAGTGAATAAATGAAGACTTGGCACACCACTTCTGAAAGGTTGCTGACCCCTGGTCTGTTCCATAGCAGAATATGCTAGGTGTGCTACCTCTGATTTCCACAGAGACCATTCATAAAGGAAAACACTCATATACAGTGTAAACTTCTGTATTTTTTACAATGGATTTTTAGGAAGACTGTTTTCCACTTAATCTGTACTTTTGCTAATGAGTGAACAAAACAATGTTCTTTACCCAAATCTCCCCTCTCCTCCTCCTTTCTACAAATTAGTAAATTTTTTTAGAAAGAAGAAAGGCAAATAAGGTTCACTTTAGAGTTCTGTGGTAGGTGGACAATTTCCCAGCTGTAAACTCTCATCCTTTACCCCTGTTTTGTTACTTTCGTAGAAATGCAGAGTAAATAGTGGTTACTGATACCATACAGTGAAGGTTTACAAAATTTTTTGCTGTGGACATACAATCAATGGGCAATCCCCATTCTGCACCTGTATTGAGTTTCTTCCCACAGTTAAGCATTCGCCTAGCTCCTCTGATCCTTGTCCACTCAAGTTCCTCATTTTAATTTTCAGTTTGCTGGACAAAACACTTCTAATGGACGTGTGAAAGATCTGCTGGAAAATCACTTAGTACCCGTGTTAATACCACGTTGTCTTCATGGTTTTGAGTCGAGCCCCTTGTACCTCTCGTATACTTGTATTGACTCTCATAGCTACCATTTTAGTTTTACTGTGTTCTGTGAAAAAGAATTGTAATTGGTTGAGAATCACTGTGGGCATCCATTCTTATTCAACTAAATCTCTGCAGGTTTTTTGAGCTGGTGTGGATTAGTTTAACTCTTGTATTCAACCATTAGTGCTACCACCTTCTCACATTACAATACAATTACTGGAAGCAAGTACTGCATTTCCTATGCAACAAAAAAAGGAAAATAAAAAATTGCTAATGCTAACAAACGGTGTTGTTATTTACTTTGTGCTGTGCCCTTTGCGTTTATGGGGCCACGGTAATTATTGCCTGTTAAAACATGACTTTAATATCAAGGTATGTAACGCAGCTCTTTGGGCCAGCTTCGTGCCTTTTATCTGGTTCCACTTCATTAGCTAGTCCCCAGTCGTGGACTTTCAGTTGAATTGACTCGTAAATAAGTATGTAACAAACTATATTTTCTCAGTTCTATGGGTGTCCCATTTACAAACATTATGGATCACTCTTCAATGAACACTTGAAGGTTACATCATTCGAAATAAATATATAGCCAGCCTACAAAAAAGAGGGGATACTTCTTGCTGACATGAACAGAGAACATGCATTAATTTTGAAAACATTAGGGCTTGTCTTAAGGTCACCCTTAAGTACACTGATATGCAACTTAAGGTCACAAAGTACCAACTTGCACTCTGGTCCTTAGCATTTGAACTAAATTTTTAGTGCTTTGCTAAATACAGATATTTTATGCAGATATCTGGAGTTATACTATAAATGAGATACCCATGAATGTAAAGCTTATGTGAAGATAGACCAGAGAGACTGTTTTTCATAATTATGTGTGTTCTACTATATAGGACACAGTTTTTTAAATAATGTAACCATTTTTTAAATTTACCATTGACAAAAGTAACTGTTTGCAGTTGAGTAGCAGGTACTTCCTCATACACTTCTAGGTAAAAGTTTGTGCTGAGTATCCCACTAGATTAGACCTGTTGTATATCTCTTATGTATGGCATCGTAATAATAGGAGATACTTGCTACCTCTGAAATACACTGCAGCTGTCTAAAGCAACACAGATATACAGGTGTAATGTGAATTCCTATATATGGTTTTGAGGGAAATAATTTTTTTTCTAATAAATGTTTTTCTACACACACAAAGCTCTTGTACTTTTTTCTTAAATATATATATTCTTTATCTGTCTTTATCTATCTATCTATATTAATATATACAGGAACATGAAAGTCTTTGGCTATTAGTTGTAGCTGGAGTAGGTTTGATGTAACCATTCCTTAGTACTCTCGTCTTGTATCCGTTTCATGTGCGGCAACACTGGGCCAAATTCTGCTCTTGATTACATCCGGTCAAAATCTGGAGCTACTTCAGTGATGTACTGCAATAAGAAAAGACCCACCAGCTCACCTAGGATGCAGCTAAAGTCAATGGATTTATTCCAGTTTTACATCATGGTAATTGAGGGTACGTCTACACAGCAACTACAAATTCATGGCTGGCCCATGCCAGCAGACTTGGGCTCGCAGGGCTCAGGCTGTGGGAGCTGTTTCACTGCTGTTCGTACTTCTGGGCCTGGCCTGGAGTCCAAGCACTGGAACCTTCCCATCCTGTAGGGTCCTAGAGTCCGGGCTCCAGCCCAAACCCGAAAGTCTACACAGCAGTAATACAACCCCCACAGCCCAATCCCTGTGAACCCAAATCGGTACAAGCCAGATGAGGGTTTTTGTTTGCTGTGTAGAAATACCTTATAAGCAGACTTGGGCCCTTTAGATTTGATTTTTCTCTCACATCAGTATAAGACAAGAGTAGTTACAATGAAGTCATTCAAATTAAATGAGAATTAAACCGATGTGCAAGAGGAGAATCAGGCCCATTCCATCCAATTACACCCTTAGTTAAGGCCATGTGTTATTTCACATATAAACTATTGTTTAAAATACTTGAACAAATTTTTGTCTCCAACTCACACCCACCTTCAAGTTTGTTCGATTTTTTCACATAGCTGAGTAATAATTTGCATAGAATTAACTCTTTACGTCCCATTTTCCTCCTGAATGACCATGTAACTGATCGATCTTTTTTTTTTTTTTTTTTAAATCCATCACCTAGACTTACCTTTCAGGCTAAAAAAAAATGGGTGCAGAGTGAGAACTTGACAAATACACCAAGAAGATCCAAACTGGCAAATTCTCCTCTTCCACGAATCCCAGAAAAGTCACCTAAATTAAAGGTGAACTTGGGACCTTCTCCAACTCTCTCTGTTGGAAGCTATGAAGTCTCTGTGGTAGCCATTTGCAATTGAATAATCCAGTTCATCAACAGTAAAAAGATAATTATATTTACTTCATAAAGTGAAACCAGACCAGGAAAAGCTAGCAAGGTTTAGCTAGTCAAGAAAATCTGCCCTACAATATGTTAGACCATTGGCACACAGGTAGGTGTTCTCTTCTGCCTATTTCAACATTTTTACTAAGTAGGTGTAGTCAAATGACCACATTTCAGAATTTCTATAAATCCATCATTTCACAAATATACTAGTTTTTAGAGCTGGTAAAAATTTTCTATCAGACATTAAATTTTCCACACACAAAACATGGTTGAAAATTCAAAATTCCTTGTAGAAAATTCAATTTTGGTAGCCAAAAAAAAAAAAACCCACCGATTTTTTTAAATACAATTTGTATCCAGAATGTTTGGTTATTTTTATACCAGCTTTACTCAGTTTCTGTAAATAGAGATATGTAGTGTTTGGGTAAATGAAATCACTATCTCAGTTAATTTCCTCGTGCATGGGTAACCACATCAAAAAAGGCTCCAGCCACAGCAGAGATTTTTGCTGGTGGTTTCAGCAGTGAGGCCAGTGATGGGCCACGGAGACAGACATACTATCTGATCCCTGGACTTGGTCCCACAATACAGGTCAGATTTGAGACACATTGGCAGGGCAGTATAAGGAGCCTTGCATTGCCATGGGCCCTGCAGAATTTGCTCTATAGATAACCAGATGGCTTCTACCTGACACGATGTGTGGTACTTTCGGCAGCACTATTTTTACACACATACACAAATAGATATAAAAGATTAATGTAAAATTAAAACAAAATTTAACTAAATGTCAAAGGGCAAAAGTCTCTCTTGACCCCATATTCATCCCTGACCCCTTTGAAATCTGGTTTCTACTGTCTCTGGTCAATTGAAAGTGCTCTCACTAATGTTACTCATTAACTCTTTTTTTCCTTTTTGGTCACGCCCTCCTCACTCGCTGCCTTTGCATCTGACTGCACTTTCTTGACTCTCCTGCCTCTTACAGAGTCATGTGTTAGTATTACTATTTATTAGAATGCCCAGACTGTACAAACACAAAAGAAAACATGATCCCTGTCCTGATGGGCTTACATCCAAAAAAGCACACATTGAACACACAGATGGCCGGTAGGGGAAAGAGGACCATCAGGGAAGTATGATGTCCTGTCCAGATGGTCCAGATTGGCCATCTCCTGCTAATACAAAGTTTTAATGATGGTATATCTAGGTGTAGCGGTGCGAAGCCGGGACTCAACCCTCCTTGAAGGCAGGGGGGCGCCACACTGGCTTACTGCACTCCGTTGACCCGGGGCCTGCCCCTTGCTTTGGGGCTGGGCGGCCGCCCACTGTCACTTAGGGCTCAGACTCTCTGCTGCAGGGCTGAGCAAACAGACACAGTTAGCAGGTGGCTCCGGCCCTTTGTTGCAGGGCTGAGCAGACAGGCAAACAGTTAACAGGGGGCTCAGGCCCTTTGTTGTAGGGCTGAGCAAACAGGCAAACAGTTAACAGGTGGCTCAGGCTCTCTGTTGCAGGGTTGAGCAAACAGGCAAACAGTTAACAGGTGGCTCAGGCCCTTTGTTGCAGGGCTGAGCAGACAGGCAAACAGTTAACAGGGGGCTCAGGCCCTTTGTTGTAGGGCTGAGCAGACAAGCCGTTCAGGTGCAGAAAGCCCGGGCCCTGGCCCAGGGTGGGGCAACAAGCAACTCAGGGCCCAGGCCCTTCAGGAGGGGTTTAGCCGACACACACCAGGAATGGCCTGTTCAGGCCAGGAAGAGGGGAAGTCTCCCACCCTTGGAGGGGTGGCAGGGGGAACGCAGCCCTCTCACTCCACTGCGTTCCAGCCCGGGGCTCTAGTAGCGGTCAACACCGCTGACGATCAGTGGGGGATCCTGACCGAAACACACTGACATCGGCTCAGGTGAGTCTGCAGCCTGACTGGAGTCGGCTGCCCCCGGGCCACTTCCAACCTCCCCCTCGCTTGGTACCTGCCATCCGGTGGGTCCCAGACCATGGGTTCCTCAGGATACCGGGCGTCGGGAGGTCCAGTCCACTCCTCTGGGGATTGGGCATCGGGAGGTCCAGTCCACTCCTCTGGGTACTGAGCGTCGGGACGTCCAGTCCACTCCTCTGGGGATTGGGCGTCGGGAGGTCCAGTCCACTCCTCTGGGGATTGGGCGTCGGGAGGTCCAGTCCACTCCTCTGGGTACTGAGCGTCGGGAGGTCCAGTCCACTCCTCTGGGGATTGGGCGTCGGGACGTCCAGTCCACTCCTCTGGGTACGGGGCGTCGGGAGGTCCAGTCCACTCCTCTGGGGATTGGGCGTCGGGAGGTCCAGTCCACTCCTCTGGGGATTGGGCGTCGGGAGGTCCAGTCCACTCCTCTGGGTACTGAGCGTCGGGAGGTCCAGTCCACTCCTCTGGGGATTGGGCGTCGGGACGTCCAGTCCACTCCTCTGGGTACTGGGCGTCGGGAGGTCCAGTCCACTCCTCTGGGGATTGGGCATCGGGAGGTCCAGTCCACTCCTCTGGGTACTGAGCGTCGGGAGGTCCAGTCCACTCCTCTGGGTACTGGGCGTCGGGAGGTCCAGTCCACTCCTCTGGGGATTGGGCATCGGGAGGTCCAGTCCACTCCTCTGGGGATTGGGCGTCGGGAGGTCCAGTCCACTCCTCTGGGTACTGGGCATCGGGAGGTCCAGTCCACTCCTCTGGGGATTGGGCGTCGGGAGGTCCAGTCCACTCCTCTGGGTACTGGGCGTCGGGAGGTCCAGTCCACTCCTCTGGGGATTGGGCATCGGGAGGTCCAGTCCACTCCTCTGGGGATTGGGCGTCGGGAGGTCCAGTCCACTCCTCTGGGTACTGAGCGTCGGGAGGTCCAGTCCACTCCTCTGGGTACTGAGCGTCGGGACGTCCAGTCCACTCCTCTGGGGATTGGGCGTCGGGACGTCCAGTCCACTCCTCTGGGTACGGGGGGTCGGGAGGCTCCGACAGCTCCTCCGAAGGCTGGCCGTCGGGAAGCTCAGGCAGCTCCTCTGGGTACTGGGCACGGGGTAGGTCAGGCCAGTACTCCTCCGGGTATCGAGCACGGGGCAGGTCAGGCCAACACTCCTCTGGGTACCGAGCATGGGGTAGGCTGGGCCCAGCAGGAGCTCAGGCCCCAGCATCTGCCTTCTATGGCGCTGGGGCTGGACTTTTATACTTCCTGTCCCACCCCTTGACTTCTGGGGGGGCAAGGACAGGCGGCAGCGGCCTTGGCCTTCCTGTCCTGCCCCTTGACTTCCGGGGGGCGGGGACAGGCGGCGGTGGCTCCGCCTGTTGCCGCCCCTGTTCTGACCTGTTCCTCTCAGGCGTGGCGGGGAGTGAGGCCCCCTCGCTACACTAGGTCATGATATAACTGGGATGAGGAGAGGGAAATGACCTTGCAGGCCAGCATATATGTAAGCATGTCATGGAGGCAAGTGCTGAGAAGGTTGTTGGAGATGCAGACAATCAACAAGCAAAGGCTGGTGTTTTTGGCGGAGTAGAATGGAGAGTGAAAATAGGGGAGATTGAATAAGGTCCGAGTTCCGCAGCACTGTGGAGGCAAGGACAAGATGGTTGAACCTAATGTGGAAGAGGGGAGACTGAAAGAGGAAAGTGACAAGGTCAAGCCAATAGACAAGGAAGATGCTTTTAATGGTAGCATTTTCTATTGACTGAAGTAGTGAGAAGAAAGGGGTATGGGTAGGAGGTGTGAGAAGAGGGAGAGCTAGTTAGGATGGAAGCTAATGAGGAACTGAATGAGAGTCCTGGGTGTTGTGATAGAAAGAAAAAAGATGAAAAAGAGGCAGAATTTGGACCTGGCTGGTATGTATGAGGCAAGGGAGAGCCCACGATAACCTGGGTTATGAGATGGAACTGGTAGAAAAATATGAAATTGTTTCCATGTCACAGTGTTCAAAATGGAAATGGTTTTGTTTTGTTTTGTTTTTGGGTGGGGGGGGTTGAAAATATTTAGTATCTCGTTTTTCAAAAACTTTTGAAAATTTTCGACTTGGATTTATTTTAATTCTGAAAGTCCAAATTTGTAATGTTATCCCTTCCTCTGTTTTAGTTCCTTTTCCCCCCACTAAGAACAATGACATAAGTGGTATCCAGAGTTGCTTTGTTTGGTGGGTTTTGGGGGGGGAGGGGGGCTCTCACGTTTTCCTCTTTTTTCTCTTTGCAATTCTGTAACTTTGCTAAAGCTGAGGAATTTTTGGGAAAGTTAGAATGGCAAAAGAAAAGAGAAAATGAAGGAGGGGGGGAGGAGGGGAAAGCCCTATGCATCATTCATTCTTTAATTCAGTGGTAGTGCCTTAAGGATGTCACCAACCTGACCAACTACACTTACAAACATTTTTGGTAATAAAAGACCATATTTTTCCATTGGAAAAACGTATCAAACAAAAAACTGTTAACAAGCTCTCATTATGAGCCAGTGTGATAGGGAGGAAGATGAGATTGGCAACAATGGCAGAGAATCGGGGTGGGGGAGACGTAAGGCATTGCATTTGGACAATTTTGAATAGAATTCAATGGTGAGATGTGAAGAGATGTCAGCCAGTGCCGGGTGGGAAAAAACAAGTCAAGAGTAGCCAGGTGTATTTGAGAGTCACCTAGCTAGAGCTCGTAGCTGAAACCATATGTGTGACAATAGGGCAAAGGAAAGCACCTTAGGGTCATACACAAATAACAGGATAGAGGTGGAAGATCTGGCAAAAGACTCTGAAGGAAAAGTAAAAGGGGCTGGAATAAAGCCAGGGGAGGACGGTATTGTGAAAGCACAGGGAGGACAAGATGATCAGCAGTGCCAAAAGCAGCGGAGAGGTCAAGGACGATGAGGATGAAATAGAGGCCAGGAAGAGATCACTAGTTGGTGCCAGAATCAGGGAAGACATAAAGGTGGCTTACACCCAAGGTCTGTGTGAGCTCAGCATGGTCAGCTGTGTCTTGTATACCTACAGCTCATTTATTATTATTTATTATTATTCAAATGCTCTTCATTGTTAAGAAACTTTGAAGCATTGGATACTGCCGTCAAGGAAGTCGCTAACCTGAACAAGCTATATGCCCCTTGGCAAAGGCAATATTCTCGCATTTTGGTCTTCTGTGTACAGTGCAGGCAGGGCTTACAGTCATTCCCTTTGTTCATACAGAGTAAAAATAATTCAACAAACCCTCCAGCCAGAGGAGGATCAGCCACAAGCCCACCCCATCTACCACCTACAATGTGGCCAACTGCAGTGAGGCCAGGAACGTGCCTACTATGCAGAGCAGTTCAACCAGTGACAAGCGGGCTTTGGTGCACATCAGAACAGACTCCATGGTTGAATTTGCATCTCCACCCGCATGCAGTCACACAGTTCCAACCTCACCAGTGCATCCAGAGATGAGACAAACACTACAGAATACGGGTCACAGTCTATTATCAATTGGGGCAACTGTTTGTCCCAACGGCAGACCACACCATAGGTGTCTACTCCCATGAGCCTCAATTATTTCATGGGCCTACTCATTAGCTTAATTTTAAGCACATGCATAAGTGCTTTACAGGATCAGAGCCAGGATGTTCAACACCTTGTAGGTGCAAGCCCTAACAGTATCTAAGTCTGAATAGAAATACTTTGCAAAGTGCTATATGTGATTGAAAAACATTCATGGAACACTACAGTTAGGTCACAGTGTGGACATGGTGTCCAATGCGATGGCTAAATGCAGAGTCACAAGATAATTTATGTGTTTTACAGACATAAGGTCTGGTCATTAAAATGCCCCCTGATAGCTCTGGCCTAAAAGTCTCATGAGGGATGTATTCGGGTTTTCTCTTGAAGTCTTGTGTGTAGAGAGTAGGAACAGGACTCTTCCCTAGAAATGGTGTTAAAATGCACCAGCATTCTTGGTATTCCTCCACTGTGCATCTTACATGCTGAGAGGAATTGATATGCTCTCATTAAGCTATGTGAAAGATATGCAGTAAATATGCCAAAGATCATGACTGGATCCCTAAAGTAAAGTAATGCTCCCTTGACAGGTCAGTTCTGCTGTAGGTATTATCTATGCTAAGAAATGTAGCTCCATCGGTGGCAGAATGGTAGTACTGCATCATATTCAGTGGAGCTACTCTCAGCAGGGTTAGAAGACAGGGTGTTTAAAATGCTGACACCCACATGGAGCCCTGTTTACATTCATGCTCTCACTGGTACAGCTGAAATAGTGAAAGCAGTGGTGGGAAATTTTTTGCCAAGTTAAGGCCATGATGCCGGAATTACAGTTCTATAGCCTCTGATATTCAGAAGGTCAGCTTAGGTGACCATAATGGTCCTTTCTGGCCTTAACATCTATGGAAACTTAAAGAGAAAAAGCCCATATGTAGAAACAGTCTTGGCAAGTCACAGGATGGAGAGTCCGAGATCTACCACTCTACATGAACTTGATCAAGTCATTTAACCTCTCTGCACTCTCAATTTCCTTATCACTCAGAATGGTGATAATCGGATTTGTCTACCTTGGGGCTAAATTAATGCTTGTAAAGCTCATTGATATCGTTGAATGGAAGGTGCACATTATTATTCTGACTAAAATGGCTCCACTCGGATTGAAAGGTACACTAGAAGGATACAGAATACAGAGAGCACAATGGGGGGTCCCATTGATTAACAGCAAATATTAGCCAAGTGTAAACTACCCACAATCACAAATGGCCTTAGGTAAAGACAATATGTACCAGTGTATATTATTGTCTGTAAAAATTAAGCATTCTACTGTTTCATTTAGTGGTGCACCCTCTATTACAGGCTCACATGGTAAGTTGAAATACTGACATGCTATGTTTAAGCCAATGTTGTCATAGCCCAATACTCCTAAGCAGCTGCCAGTCCTCAGCACATTCAAGCATGGCTTTGGCTCCAGAACCAATTTTTTTATATTTCTATGCACGGAGGAGAGGTTTCCATAATACATTCTGCTACTACATGTGGCTGAAACTAAGAGAAACAATAGAACCTGTTTACAGACAGATTTATATGAGCAGTATCCCATCAAAACATGTACTTTACTTTGCATAGATCACACAAACACACACACACACACACACACACACACACACACACACACACACACAATATACTTTAATTTGCATAGTTTACACACACACAGAGACACACTGTACTTTACTTTGCATCGATTACACACACACAATGTACTTCACATAGATTTTACACACACATACACACACACAAAATGTACTTTACTTTGTATAGATTACACACACACACACATGTTCTACAAGACAGCATATTACAGCACAGTTTTTGAAAGATGGTAGCTGAAACAGAAATTTGTTTGGAAGTCATAAAAAAATTAACTTAGCAAAGAATTTAAGACTGGCAGTGGCACTAAGAATATTTTTACCTAGCATATTTTTTCATTGAGTTCAACCCCATTGAACTCATCCAGGTTGCACTTTACTAAAACAAAAATAGATTTTAACCTCTTTAATTGCCATAGGTTTTTGCAATGTGCAAATTGGGTTTTAATGTGCATTTGCTGTAAACAAAAGGAACATTCTAAGACCATTTCCCATTTTAATGTTTTCTCACATAACACCATCAGGTTTGATTCTCTGCGATAACAGAAGCATATTCTGAAAACTATAGGAATGGGAGGCTACATTCAAACTTGAAACATGTCACTCCTATAACGAGGTTGCATTTGTTAGTGAGTTAGTGGCTAGTGAAATTTCAGACGGAAAGTTGCCTATGGTGTACTTATGTCAAATGTCAACATTCTAGGCAATCTAGTCTCTTTTCTAATGCAGACTATGCCAAATTGCTTTTGTACTGATGATATATAATCTTCAAAAATTTTCAATCTTCTTTCAGGCTTATTGTTATTACAATGATATCCTCAAGGGATTACTTATATGTCATGAAACAACAGCTTTTTAAATTCATGTTATGGGCTGATCTAGCTATTTAATCTTTTCCTTAAATGTAAATGTTGCTGATGATAAAGAAGGGGAAAGCATTATTAAGGCAGTGGGTTAGTCTAATGTCTTTTATCCGCCAAAGACAAGCCATGACTGGAAATATTTATTGGTTCAATACTTCAGCAACATGGTATTAATTGCCGCTGAGTGTTTTGATAGGTAGTTAGCACAAGGGTATTAATGAAAATAGCACCACTTCATTTTAAAATTAACTACTTGGCCATTCAGCAACATGAGCTGATAAATTATGGCAATAAATTTGTGACTGAGATTTATGTAATCGTAACTCACTCTCAGGCCTGTGGGCACCCTCGGATGAGACTATGTGCGAAGTAACAGAAGGAACGCTATGCTTCAGTTCTCAAAGCAGCCATACTTTTAGACTCCTTTACAATGTCTCCCCTTCCTTACACCACAGAATGGATCACAGCTCTCCATACTGCGTCATAGAGCCTAATATGTTGCAGCTGTTCAGGCACAGTAGTTACCATAGACAGGCTTATTTTAAAAAGGCTAAAGGTGGTGAAATCCCTTTTGGCCATCTCATGACGTGCAGTGTGTGAAATTGCTGCCATTTGGCTGGGAAATTTGATTTTTAAGTGTGTTTGTGCAAGTATAGCCAGTCTTTATAGTGGCGGTTGCAGCATTGACTTTGGGATAACAATGCATCAACAGAGAAAGGTGTCTCCCTTCTCAAAGCAGGCGTATTCCAAAATCAGTTGGCAGGCTCTGAGGCCCAGATCTTGAAAGGTATTCAGGCATCTATATCCCATGGGCATTAGATGCCTAAATATCTTTAACAATATGGATCTGACTGACTTCAGTAGGCTTTGGATCAGGCCCATCTTGATCATAGAGTCTCAGTCCTGTGGCAGACGTAGAGGAGTTAGAATATATTTGTTAATATTAAACACTGGCCAGAATGTTCAGGGTGGGCAGTTAAATTTAGTTAGGCAACTAAGAGAACTGATTTTCAGAGGTGCATCAAGCACGTCCACTGAAATGAGCAGCAGCTGGCTGTGCAGTCATCACTTCTGAAAATGAGGTGTCTAAATGGATTTTAGGTGCCCAACTTCAAGCCTGAAACTGTTGGCCCTAGTCGTCGTCACTCTGTGGCTTATTTAAAGAGGACGTGGTCTGGTGGAAATGTGAGAAAAAAGCTGCATTCAGAGAGAATATCTCTGGTAACAGCTGCTCTCAAATAATTTCTCTGAAGTTCACTTTCCCCTTATTACTAAGATGTTTGCGTGCAACCCCAGCTTGTTGCTTCTCAGGAGCCCATCCTCTCCAGGTGCTCATTCCCATCCTGCAGTCATCATCCTCTGTAGCAGGATAGGTAGTTGCTGTAGAAGGAAATCCTACCATCCACAGAGGGAGCTGGGTGTAACAGAACGTATGTGTTTCCCCTTGGGGTTGGAGTTAGACTAGGGCTCTGCCATTCTTGTAAAATACACTATCCTGGTCTGCATGCTGGCATTATGTAACCAACATCCACTTGTTATGGTGCTCCGTGTCCCTCTACTGGAGTCTGGGCCACATATACAGATTGAGGAGCCTGCTACAGTTTATGGCATCAGAGCTTGGTCCTTGAGCTCAAGGAGGAAAGGCTCATGCTTTAAGATTATTATTACTGTTGCATCTAGGAGCCCTAGTCATGGACCAGGACCCCACTGTGCTAGGTGCTGTACAGACATAGAATAAAAAGATTGTCCCTGCCCCCAAGGAGCTCGCAATCTAATTATTAGATAAGTGACAACAGCTGAATACAGACAGAAGGGGGTGGGTACAAGTAAACAGTAGAGGTCTCAGCACACTACCAGCCCAACTGTCGTTAAGCTTTTTTGTAGCCATCATGGCAAAGGAGAATTGTGAGGTGGGATTTAAAGCTGGATAATGAGGTAGCTTTGCAGATGTTTATGGGAGTGCCTTCCAAGTGTGAAGGGACACAGGGGGGAAAGCACAAAGGGGTTGGCAAATGTAACAAGTGGGTAATGGAAGCTGGCATCATGGCGAGAGGAGAGGTTGCTAGTGAATGAGAGAGGATAGGTGGGGTCAGGGATAGGTTGCGAAGGGCGTTGGAAGTGAACAGGGGAGTCAGTGGAATGCTGCAGAGAGAGGGGTGACATGGCCAAAGCAATGGGCTAGGAGACGGATCTTGTCAGCAGCATTCTGAATGGATATGAGTGGTGCAAGATTGCTTTTGTCAAGGCCTGAGAGAAGGATGCTCCCAGGCTCAGGCCAACAATCCAGCCAGGGGCACAGCGTTACAACTGCAGGTGATCTTGGGTGGTTAGGTCAGTGGATGCACAGTTCTATAGTCACCAGCCATCCCCAGGTGAAGGGTGGGAAAGACACTGGTTCTTGGTGCTCCTTCAGCACTGGGGTTACATAGTGGCTGTGGAGTAGCTCCACTGCCACTGTCCTCCCTCAGGCCCTCTGATCTCTTCAACATGTAACTCAGTGACTCTGCCCAAGAGGACTGGAGTTGCCCCACAGAGAGTCCCAAACAGACGACAATAGCTTCTTTGGGAAAATAAAATACAAGAGGAACTATAGCTGAGAAACAAAGACCTTGTTAACATGCCACTAAAAGAAATGAGACAGCAGAGAGTTGTTCCCAAGCAGAAAGCTTCTTAAAGTTTTCCATGGGAGGCAGGTGCGCTCAGAGCACCTTTATGGGAGCTCGGTTTTAAAAGATGTGGGACTGCAAATGTCTTTTTTTAATTTTAATATTGAAAAATGCCCCATCTTGTGGCAGGCCTTAGGGTGAACTGAGCACTCCTACTTCCTGACATTTAATGGAGCTCAGATAAACTGCACAGGAGACTAGTTTTTGAGAGGGATAAACCTGGCCACCTGCTTCCCATGACAATCCTAGCTGCCCACTGATCTCTTGTTGGCCCCAGAGTAGGTTGCACACCTCATCGTCTTGGCCGGTGAAAAGCAGGCTGCCTTGATATGGAAGAAGGGAGGTTAGCAAAAAGAGTATTGGGAATGAGGGAAGTTAAATGGTGATCCAGCAAAGGAAAGGCTCATTCTTGGAAATCCCGGAAACCCCGTGAAATAAATAAGCATCCCATAAGATAGTTTTGGAAAAGGTCTTCTAGGCCACCAGTGTTTTCACCCAAAGTGTGAGGCGCACCCCCTTGTGGAGGCAGGAAGGATTAACTGATGAGACTTAGACAGACTTTTCCATTGTTCTTTAGAATTCCAGCTTTAATTTTTTAGAAAGGCTGCGTGTACCTGCTAGGGTGACAAAGGAAACTTTCATACATAACTTGAGTGTAAGTGATGCAGAGATATCTTTCTGAGTTTGGCGAGAGCCTGAAACAATCATTCTGAGGTATGAACTGCCCTGCTCATTTCAACAGGTGCAAACTCAGATGCCAATGATATTTTAAATGTCAATATTGTTAACGAAAGGAAAGGGAGCATCATATTATGTGCATCTGCATCAGAATTTACCAACATGGTCAGAGCGCAAAGCACTATCTAGGGGAGAATGGAAGGTGTATATACATTTAAGTGGGTAGGCTTTTAACAATACCTGGCAAGAAGCATGGGGAAAAAGTGTACAACTTTTCCAATTTTCCAACATCTGGAAAATCTAGGACAGTGCAATTAAGAACTACTGAGGACTGATTTTCTTGTGACTAAAGAAAGGCTCATCACTCCTACCGAGCTTGGCTGATATTGCATTCCATCTATTGTTCTTCTTCCAAGAGTCCAAAGCAATTCACTGCTGTGCTCCAAATTATATCCAAAAACCTTCCCTTTTTTATTTTCAAACCAATGAATCATCTCTGCAAACAGAAAATGGTTTGTCTGGCAACAGAAGGCTTTGGGATTTTCCAAAGGCACCCAACATGTACCAGCCCCAACAAATGGCAACACCTTAGGCGAATCATATCATGCTGGATACTTTTTTTAGCTATTTGCATTTGTTCCAAACTCTTACTCTGCTTCACAGCTTTCTGCTGCCTCATGATGTATTGAGACATAAACAGTCCATATTTACCTTCAACCTGCAAATGTGGCCTGACTGTTAATGCAACAAAAATTCACAGGCTTTGCAAGGAAAAGCTCATACTGCTGGGTTGCGCTTTGACTTTTGTGAATAGAGATGAACCACATGGTAACCTCCATGCCAGTTGGCTATGTGAAGCTATAAACTTCTTGCATGGCCGAAGGGAATGGCAAAACATCAAGCCACAGTTGATTATGAATTTACAGTACTTGGACTGAAGATGTTAGTGCTACCGTGTTATTAGTGTTTATTTTCTTGATTTCTTTTTTAAATGTAACAAGCTTGTGGAATAAATATTATCTGGGTGGCTTCCGTCTCTCCTTTTCATGATATACCTGTTTAATAGAAGTATGTAGGTGGCTGTTAGATTTGGTGTGTTGCCATTTTCCTGTAGCACATATCTTGCAAGTTGTGAGCTTTTATTTTTAGACGTGTTTATGATGATCATGTTCTAGCATTGCTATAGCTCCTTTTATGCAACGGGGCTTTACAATGTCTACAAAGAAGGATTATGATACAAATTTTTCTCTTAGGCATTTTAAAATCCTCTGTCACAAGGGCATGTCTCCCCATTCCAACATGCTTTGCCTTGTATTGAAGGGAAGCCAATTCTGGGATGAAATATGGTACCTGTTTAACAATGCACAGCAACAGCACTCCTCATGAATAACATCTACCACAGCCTGTGAAAATTACAGCAGAAATGTAGGATGGGAGAATGGCATTACCTAGGTGACGATTTGGTAGAGACGGTTACAAAAATGTCACATTTCCACAAAAAATTGTGTCATTTTTTTACTAGCTCTGGAAATGTGGTTAAACACTGGGGCTACTACCCTACTGTTATAACACATGATGAGCTTTACTGTGGTTGCCTGTATTGGGGGACGGCACCTTGCTTGGTCATTTCTCCACTACTGAATCCTGCTAACATCGATACCTACACCAATACATAAAGCACCCAAGTGTTCCACGCAGGCATTCCATCCAAGTACCAACTCAGGGTGATTGGTTACCTTAGGGAGTGTGGGATCTGATGAGCTCACAGTTTGAAGTGGTCTGACTGTTCTGACGTCACTGTATAGATAATTTTAATAATATTTTCAAGAGAAGACTTCCAGCTTGAGTGGCTACAGTAGAACTCTCATTTAATGATGCAATAATGCTGTTGATTTCAGCAGAGTTACACTGGTATAAAATTGGAGTAACACAGTGGTGAATAAGGCCTCTAGAGTGTGATCTGTAATATGATCATTTGGGTGTTTTTCTACTAATCTTTAATTGATTGTTTATTTGTTTGTGCTCAACAGTCAATCACAAAAAAATCCCTGGATGACAGGAGTTCAGATTTGAATCACAGGAGTGACTGGACAAAAGATGCACATTTGGGGCCTAATCTTACAAAGTTCTAAGCACCTCCAGTGAAAGGGCCGAGCACTCCCAAATCTCTTTGAAGTCAAAGGGTGTTAAGAGCACTCAGCACCTTACAAGATCAATGCACATTACATTTATTCCTTCTCCAGGTCTCTTGAAATGACCTTGTGATGGCTTCCCAAGATTCTTCAAGACATACTTTTCATCTCCTGCCGTTTAGACTGTGAATATTGTCAACAAACCAAAGAGGAAAAATACATATTTATTCAGAAGTCCAAGAGCCAGGTGTAAACTGTCAGAGGTGCCCCATGAATAAATCTGCAGTCACCAGTACTCAGACATTCCACGGGTGAGGTTTAGAGGAGTCAATTTCCTGTGTAACTTTCATGAAAATCATACTCTCATGGGATATAAAGTCATTCATGAACAAAGCCCCTTAATTTACATCTTTTTGACAAAGCCAGATTAATCTCTGAAGAAATGAATGGCAACTTATTGCCTTAGGCTGCAAAGAAATTGGAAAATGTTCCTATAAATGTTGTTCGTACTCTGTAGTACCTGTCTGCAGATTGCATTATCCAGCCCTATTAGAATGAAAAGGATGCTGTCAACTACTTTGTTTTACAGAGTTTAATTTTTGTTCTTTCTGCTGTTTGTTGTTACCCTCATAGGAACTTGAAAATACAATGCATTTTTCCCCTACTAATCATGTCTCTTTTCATTTGACAACCCTTGTAGTCTGCTGCATTGCTGATGTAACAGTAGCTAATGGATATCGCTTGGTTTTCTTCTCCTTTTGCTGCACCACCACTGTGATGATGTAGGGAGGAAGATGGACTGAACAGTGCATGACTGTTCAGAGAAGCAGCAGTAGCTCTTGCACTGAACTGAGTTGTAGCGTGTGATTATTTTTAGGTTTTTTCCCCCATTTCTGAGGATGAAATAGTGGCTTTTTTCCCGTCGTTTGTATGAACATTTAGGAGACTGAGGACTTTCCACCCCACATAATAACCAGTTCACAGAAGGTCAAATTTTACACCACAGCTGACAGATGCAGATTTGATTTAAAGAAACCAGAGATTAAGGCAGAGGTGGGCAAACTATGGCCTGCGGGCCATATCCGGCCCGTGGACCCTCCTGCCTGGCCTGAGCTCCTGGCCCACGAGGCTAGCCCGCGGTCCCTCCCATGCTGTTCCCCCTTCCCCACAGCCTCAACCTGCAAGCTTTTGGGGCAGTGCAGCTGCAGAGCTGCAGCTTGACCCAGTGCTCTGTGTTGCACACTGGCATGGCTGGCTCCAGCCGGGTGGCACAGCTGCCTGTCCTGGTGCTCTGGGTGCAGGTGGGGTTGGATAGAGGACAGGGGAGTTTGGGGTGGTGATCAGGGATCGGGGGTGTGGATAGGGGTCGGGGCAGTCAGAGAGTGGGGAACAGGGAGGTTGAATGGGGGTAGGGGTTCCTGGGGGCAGTCAGGCAGGAGAGGGGGAATTGGCTAGGGCAGCAGGGGGCAGTCAGGGGCAGGGGTTCCCAGAGGGGCACTCAAGGAGAAGCGGGGGTTGGATGGGGTGGCAGGGGGCAGTCAGGGGCAGGAGTTCCGGGGGCTGTCAGGGGACAGGGGGTTGGATGGGACAGGAGTACCGGGGGGGGGGGCGTCAGGGGGCGAGAAGCAGGAGGGGTCAGATGGTGGCGGGGGCCGGGCCATGCCTGACTGTTTGGGAAGTCACAGCCTCCCCTAACTGGTCCTCCATACAATTTTGGAAACCCACTGAGGCCCTCAGGCCAAAAAAATTTGCCCGCCCCTGGATTAAGGCATATATTGCCTACTCAGGTTTACTAGTTAGAAGTGGGCTGAATTCCAGATTAAGTCCCATTGGAAGCATGTGCTTAAAGTAAAGCATGGGCTGAAATGTTTTTCTCGATAGGGAAGGGCTTAAGCACTAGGCTTAAAGCTAAGCATATTCCTAAGTAGTCTGCTGAATTGAGGTTCTAATCTCTTTTTGCCTGAGTTTTCTGTCTATACAATTGGGATCATAATACTTCCTTTCTTCCCCCTCTTTGTCTACTTTGGGTATTTAGAATGTAAAGTCTTGTGTGGGACCTTTAGGCACTAGTATAATACAAGTAATAAATAAATACTAAAATCTCATTCATCAGCAGAGTCCAAATGCCTTGCTAAACACAGAGATGTCTCACGTGAGCTGGAAAAATTGTCACTCCACGTCAGTCTCGCCCCACTAAAGTGCTACTAGGTTCTGTGATCCACAGCGTGTGATCCACAGCGTGTGAAGTTCACCACCCTTTTCACCAGTGCAGAGAGGCACACTTAAGTCTCATTTCAGATCTGTTCTGAACAGTGAATTTCATCCTGGTGTGAGTATAGGCTCCTCAACTGGGCCTTGACGTTTTAAAATAATGCTGAAGGTGAGACCCAAACCCATCACACCAGAGAAAAAAGAAATGTGGTGTTGGAACTGCCTTGTAGCATGAAAACAGCTGTGACAAAGAGCATCACTGCCAGCTCTGGCACGCACGGTAAAATCTTTCACAGCTAATCATAAAGGGAGAGGCTGACACTTTACAATCTGCCCTGAGTAAGGATCAATGCATGACCACAGAGTCCCCTGCTCCCCACTTGCTCAAGAGAGGGAGTGAGTTGTTTACTGCGTCCTGTGTTCCTGGCTATCAAGAAGAGGAAGAGGTTGGACTTTCCTTCCTTTTCCTGTCCACCTACTCACAGCAGGGAGTATTAATATCTACCCATGGCCTCCCCCATGTGGCCAGAGTCAGTCTCAGCAGGTCTAGGCAGGAGAACAAGGGGAGCCAAGTAAGGGCTGTGCCATCTGCCCCCAAAGGACAGGTTCAAGCTACTGTGCTTGGCCTCCTTCTGTCGCTCAGTGAAAAACAGGAGCCATTGTTGCAGGGGAAAAAAGTTCATCCTTTTCCTGTGACGTCAACCAACTAGCTGGGAAAGTAAAGAAAACAGCAGATATGGTGGAAACGAGCACAGGATTTGCCATATCAAAGCAGCCCCATTAAAACCTGGTGTCCTGGCTGTGGATTTTAAAGGCAGCAGTTGAAAATATTGTGCTCTTCCCTGGAAACAGCAAATTATAAATTGTCAAAGGACAACTGATAACTGAGATTATTTTACTGCCCATTTTAAAAAATGTAGCTCTGTTGAAAATACTAAATAAGCATGTCATCTTATAACTTCCCTAAGTGCATGAGATGTGTCTATCCATTACCGTGCTTCACAGAAGGAGAATTTTGGTTATCCCTTTGCGCCACACACAGTTTAATAAATCAGCAGATGGATGCAGATTCTAAATCAAATAAGTGAGAAGGGAGAGTAATTCATAGCTGTCAATGGTTACTTACATTTTACTTATTTAAAGTGGTTAAATTCAAATAGTAATACTTCTAATGCATAACAAAACACTGCAGGTCTAGTCTGCGAAGGCTGATAGTCACCAGTGTCTTCCATGTACTTCAGTTCTCTCAGGAGACACAAAAGAAAAGGGCTTAAATTACAGCGAGAGACATAATATAGTCTGGTTGCACAAAGAGCCACAGAATTCTATGTAAATAATTCACAGTTTCGTTCAATATCGTGTTGGATTTCAGCAGCCTGGGCTGCCAATCTGGTCCTGATAAACTCTAGGAACTTGAGCCAGGGTGTACAATACTGTATGGTAGAAAATAATGGTTTGTGGTAGATTTTGCCTATCAGCACTATTGGGAAAAAAACAATGTGTGTTCTTTTTAATAGGTAGGTGATTTGTGTAATTCCCCAGCTGGCTAAATATGTTATTTCTTAAAAAGGATGCTCTTCAAAAAGGATACCTTTTGTTATTGGGTGAAATATATGCAAGTTTTATGTGAAATTCAGCTAAATGTTGCATTTATTTAAAATCATGACACATTTAATAGGGTAGGATAGGTATTTGAATTAGTGATTGTTAAATATTTAGGCTTAGAGTATCCATCCATTAGTATATGTGAGAAAGCTGGAGACAGATTTATGATGTTTGAGTTTTTCTGGTTAACTGGCACTCGGCGTTTCTATTAATTATAGCCCCCGCATTAGTTTCAGTGGAATTTGTTTACACAGATTTATAAAAGATGTCTCTATTATATTATTTAAATATTGTTTGTGCAACTGAAACATGTTTTCAATTGGGGATTAATACACTTTTTGATTTAGGAGAAAATTAAATTAGATGGTGTAATTCTCAGGAGACAAATGCTTTATTTGCAAAGTGTTTTCATCACTTGGAAACCACAAAATTGTTATTTTGTGCATAAGTATCTTGATCCCAATGTTTACCATAGTCTGTCCTTTATGTGAAAATACAGAGTGCAGCATAGAATGTTTATGCGCTGATTGGTAGAATGGCAGGCCATAGTATTTTTGGCAAGAGATCTTGTTTGACTTTACGTCAGTGAAACCTCTACAAAATACCTCAATTTTCCCCAAGAAAGTGTAAAAATTCCTTTTTATGGTGGTTATAAATGTTACAGAACCCCACCGGGGACCACTGCTGCCCCTATTTGTGACCTCCCAATGTACCCTTGTGTAATGGGATATGGGAAGGGTGTGCATTACCCTTACACACGGAGGTTCTGTTAGAAAAAAGTCACACATTTTATTGTAATTTGTTAATCCTGTTGGGAAGTGCCAACAGGTTTGAACATATGGGGCTCATCACGTCGGAATATGAAGTCACCAGAAAATAAATGCTGTGCCCTAGACGATAACACGTGGAAACACCATAGTCATCCAGAGAGCTGCTCTACAACCTCCCTCTTTGATTAATGAGGAATATGTGCATGTAGCTCCCATTCATAGTAATAGGATGTATGCACATAAATTCTCTGCACATCAGTGGGCTAATAGACACCTGTGGTACAGTCTAGTGGGTTGAACACAAGATTAGGAACCTGGACCCTGATGTTCCAATCCTGGCTTCCCAGTAACTTGCTATATGGCCTTGGGTAAGTCATAGTGTTTGTCTTCCTCAGTTTTCCCACCTATACATGGAGACAATAATACTTATCTTTAAGAGGGCCCTTGTGGGAATTAATTAATATAGATACAATGCTTTGGAACTAGAACTGCTGTTATTATATTCGCAGACTAACATAGATATGGAAGAGGGATATATAAAGATGGGGTCTATTAAAAGAATGCCATCTGATGCTCTCCTGCTCTATTAGGGTACGCTCAGGAAATGCATAGAATAGATAATGCATAGGTGATAGTGGCAATGCAAGTTCCCCACACCACCCACCAGTGAAAAATAGAGCTTTAACCCTTACCTGGAAGGGACCACTGCTAAGGGTTGAAATGGCAACTCACGCTCCATGACAATTCATTGTTTGGCCTGTCTGCTAACATTGCCAACGAAAGTGTCCATTAGCGCCAGCTGTAAAGAGGACAAGAGGAACCGAACTGAGCCCACCAATTCATTTTACACAAGACTCTAAACAGCCATCATATGCCGAAAATGTTTAATCTTTATGGAAATGAGCAGGATTTGAATGAGTAGGCTAGAGGTGACATGCTATATATTTTATTAGTGCTCAGCTACTTGGGCCCCATAAAGTATTGACTTATTTTTTCAATATGTTTTATACCCAAACTCACTTTGGCAAAAAGGGGCTTCAGAAACTGACATGGAATGCACCTCAACAGCTGCAAATGATGATCTGATTGCAAATCAGAGTTAAAGTACCTTATTATTAAAAGCTGCTTAGTGCCTACTTCTTAACCACAGCAAGCTTTACCAAAATGTCTGTAGCCAGTGTCAGATATCAGTTAAAGTTCACAAGGTCACAGATCAATAACCAAAGTGCTGTTTCCCTTCCATGAGGACCATTATCCAGTATGTCATAAAGTGAGGTATCACCCTACATGACATGTGGATATACAATTATTTTTATTCCCACAGTCTGGCACTGGAAACAACAGTAGGCTGGGTAATGGACGATACCTGCACTTGGCTATATCTCTGTTATCCTTGGAGCACCATTGTAGGAAGCAGCTGTAGATGAGACCTACAGAGCTGTGAATTAAAGCTCAAAAGATCTATTTCCCCCAAAATAAATAAATAAAATATGCCCACACTCACCTATTGAAAAAAACCCACATCACTATAAAGTCAACGAGTAGTTTCTATATGAATTTTTGAATCACTAGTATTTGCACCCATCTCCATTGCTTTGGTCCTCATGTAGCATTTGACCAGTCAAGTCTGTGGTCAAGGTCCAGTGGTGGCAGAGATTTTAAAGTTAGTAACTAATCTCCCTAAAGAAACTATGCAAATGGTAATTTCCCCTTTCTAAGCATTAGATTGTTGATTAATGTCCATGTGCATGGAAAAATATAATATTGCTTTTTCCCCCAGTACTCTTGAGCCTGGTCTTCTTTGTGCTATAGTGCATATTCACAACTGCACACACAACATGAGTACTCTGGAAAGATGATAAAATATAATGAAAAAAGTGCCTGCCCGGAAGAATGCATAAATAACACATATTGAATAGTAAAATTTGAAATGGGGTGGACGAGTTATTATAGCCCTGGGACATAAGTAAGTTCCATGCCCTTGACTTTTCAGGTTGTAGTTGTGATTGTTACCCTGTGATTCATTAACCATGAATAACAGCCACATCAACTCCGCTATCATTTGCTTGTCCTGTTCTAACCATATTTCAGTCTTATGAGGGATCCTGGGATCTTCATTTTGTATTCTATCCCATCTCATTATATGTGGGATTTCAGAATAGGAGGATTCTGTAGTCTTTTGCCTTCTAACTTCGAAATGGTGTGTCTCTGTCCTTCAATACTAGCTCCACTCTCGCTTACTCAATGCTAACCTCTGACTCTGCAATCATTTATTTTTTCCTTAAGACAAGGAAACTTTAGAAGGAAAGAGACATTTACTGGGTTGAGGGCAGAGGGGGCGATACTGTAATTCATAGCTCAGTGCCCCTCCAGCTGTTGAATTTGAGTATGAATCTTCTCATTCTGTATACAATGCCATCACGTTTGCATGGTAGATCATGTATTATCTTGTTATAGGACACACTGCAACATGTATCCCACATTCCTGCATTCCCAGACAGTGCTTCTCGTATTTCCTTAGAGCTGCCAGTATTCTTGGGTTTTATACTTTAGAATCTGTGACTGAGCATAGACAAAATGAAATAAACCTTGGAAAAGGCACATACATTTCATATTATACCTGACACCAGCAGCAAACAAACAAAACAAAACAAAACAAAAAGACTGAAATGTTTGAGAGTCTAAAACAAAAGGAAAGCTGCTAGCTTAGAGCTTTGTTTTACTGTGAATATTATTGAAGTCATATCCATAGCTCTTACAGAAATCAGCCTAATTGTGCACAGTTCCAAGATATAGTCAACTTTCGCATTAGCCTTGGGCTTCTAGAGTAAAACCCCAGCTCCACTGAAGTCAGTGGGAGTTTGGCTATTAACTTCAATAGGGCCAGGGTTTCACCCCTAATTTTAATTTTGTCCTAGCAGCCCAATCCATGTTTGTCAAATAGACCCATATAAAAAAAAATCTGTGAGTTTACTTGAATACATTGTTTTGTTATGCATCTGACACCTGTCGGGGGATAGGAAGTGTTTGCATTTGTCCAAAGTGAGGATTATGACAGCTACAACATAGTCAGCCCAAATTCTACAAGAAGTTGAAGAATCAGATGTCAGTCCCTGGGGTTTTTTTAGCCAAACTTGTTTTTGAATGAGTCGCCTATGGCTTTCTAGCAAACATCTCTCCTCCATGCATCAAACTCATCTATGGGGGGAAGGGTAGCTCAGTGGTTTGAGCATTGGGCTGTTAAACCCAGGGTTGTGAGTTCAATCCTTAAAGTGCCCATGTAGAGCAAAAACCTTCCTAGGGATTGGTCCTGCTTTGAGCAGGAGGTTAGACTAGATGACCTCCTGAGGTCCCTTCCAACCTTGATATTCTATGAAGGAAGAAGAGACAGTGCTCCAGTGCATTTCAACCTGGAAGTCATGAACAGCACCCCAGGGTTGTAACCACCCTCTGTCAATGGAGAGGGTTGGTCCCCAAATTTTTATGTTGTAACATGGGGTCATGGAAAAATGTTGAGCACCACAACCCCAGTGCCAAGAGCATCAGACTGGGAATCAGGAGAGCAGCTCTACTCAAGAATTTTGCTATTAACTTCAATAAGGCAAGATTTTGCCCCTGGCTTATATTCCTGGTTCACCCATGGACCTTGAAGAACCCACATGAGCCTATTGCACCTCAGTTTCTTCATCTTCAGAATGGGGATAATAATGCTAAGCCAGCTTTGCACAGCACTTTGTGGTCTATGAAGGAAGAATTATTATTTCTGTAGATAATTGTTTGACTCCCCTTTGCAGAGAGACCCAAAGAAAGGCCAGCCAAAGACACTCTGCTAATAATGGTTTCATAATCAAAGGCAAATATGTTGCAGTTACTGACTTTATTTAAAAAATATGGCCCCAATTCCACCCTCAGAAGGGCACACAATATTCCCATTTCTTTCAATGGGAGCTCTGCTTACAGCTCTGCAAATAGAGTTTGGACTGATTTCTATGTTGTTCCCTATTGGTAGTAAATGAGAAGGACCGCCCTAGAAGTTAAAAAAATCTCAGTAAGCACAGATTTCATATCCCTTCCAAAATGGGAACATTATGAGACCTGCAGTGTTTTAAAGTGAAATATAATAATCCCTCGCTCTCCTATATAGTACTTTTCACTCACAGATCTCAGAACTCTTGACAACAGAGGTCGGTATCATTAGCCCCATTTTACAGATGGGGGCAATTGAGGCATAGAGAGGTGAGGTGAATGACCCAATGTCACCCTGTAGAGGAAGCCAGCAAGAGAGAGTTCCGGTCAAACATTCTATCTACTAGGCAACACTGCTGAAGAGCAGACAGGGAGAATGAGATCAAAAGTAACGGAGGGAAAGGGGAGGCACTTAAGCGAAGACAAATAGTTGTGCAAGATGCAATTAAAAACTTCAGAATTTGGTCTTCAGCTGTAGGCTCATCCAGAAATCACTCAAGAAAGGAGGACATATGACTGGTGTAAACATGAATAGCCCCCCTAAAGGCAATGGTGCTATGATGATTTGCCTCAGCTGAGGATCTGTTCCAATGAGTCTTCTTGTATATTAAAGTACCACCCGATCTGAGTAAGGATCGTAGAATCAGTCCATTTGGTGGACACTGTATGCGTGGACAGGTTCATACCCAATGAACATACCAGTCACAAAGCAGCACTGAAAATTTACCATGAGGGTAGAGAACGGCTGTGTCTTTACCATAGATCTAAGGATACTGCTGAGTTACTTCAATCCATCATGTCAGTGATCTGGGAAGCAGGAAGGATTTTGCAAAGTAGGCATTAACAGCTCTGAAGAAACTGTTGACGACCATCAGGTCAATAATGCACACTTAGAAGAAATAACTTCCTAAATATATATCTGTTTGATAGATTGTAATTGCTCCAGAAGAGCCATTATGGCCTGTTAGGTCAATAGTCTGCATTTCTAAGGAGCTTTAATTAATACATATTTACATAAGTAATATCAGGAATTTTTACCTGAGCCGTGATGTCAGGAAACATGTGGGGCTTCTAACATGTACGTTGAAAGATGTGGCACCATTTTACTCTTTTAGATATTTATTTTAATTTACGAGAAGTAAGTGTGACGCACTCTATATGATTTTATGAAAATATTCTAATGAGTGTGAATATAATGTAACTGGAATATGCTTCCTAGAAAAGGTCTCTTGTAAGGTATTACAAAGCTTATAATCTACTGAGTGTGGTCAGCCTAGTTGTATAAATGTATCACTCTTGTATCTGAAACTAGAAATATGAAATATAACTCTGAAGGCCTATTGTAATTATGAAAAGTGGGGGCCATTAATGGTGGTTTGGAATTTTGATGGCTCCCACCAACTAGGACAATTGACTGTAGATGGCTCTGTTTACTTGTAAGTCTACCTGTGTGCTGGCAAGTGGGTAACGGCGTCTTAGAGTGACATGTGATCGTATCACCTGAACTGGAATCTATCTTTAACCTGGTGCTTTTCCATTTAGAAAGAGAGGTAGGAACCCAGAGAGGGACAAAAGATTCCTGCCTTGTGGATACATAAGGTGGGGGGAACAGGACAAAAGGGGCTGCAGTCATGAGAAAGCCCCTAGCTACCACCTGAGCTGGAACAAAGACCGTACCAGGGGAAAGGATCGAGCCCAGACTAGAAGGAGGCTAGTCTGTCAAAGAAGCTTATTGGAACATCGCTGAGGGTGAGATTTACCTGCATCTAGTTTTTACTGTATTAAGCTTAGACTTGTGTGTGTTATTTTATTTTGCTTGGCAATTCACTTTGTTCTGTCTGTTATTACTTGGAACCACTCAAATCCTACTTTTTGTATTTAATAAAATCACTTTTTAACGTATTAATTAACCCAGTATTAATACCTGGGGGGGGGGAACGACAGCTGTGCATCTCTTTCTATCAATGTTGTAGAGGGCGAACAATTTATGAGTTTACCCTTATAAGCTTTATACAGGGTAAAAGGGATTTATTTGGGGTTTGGACCCAATTGGCAGTTGGGTATCTGAGTGCTGGAGACAGGAACACTTCTTAAGCTGTTTTCAGTTAAGCCTGCAGCTTTTGAGGGGACGTGGTTCAGACCTGGGTCTGGGTTTGTAGCAGGCTAACATGTCTGACACAACCAGGCAGGGCACGGAAGTCCCAAACTGGCAGGGAAAACAGGCTCAGAAGTAGTCTCAGCTCATCATATGGCAGTCCCAAAGAGGGTTTCTGTGATCCAACCCAACATAGTGAGAGTTGAGACTATAGGCAACAATTAATTACATCATGAACAACAAGACAGTCTACATATTCATCAAATGGAAGTGACTGTGCGTTCTCTGGTTTGGGAAGTGAAGTATACTAGTGCGTGGGGGACATGTTCTTAAAGCTTTGCCAACTTGGCCACCACCACCACTTGCCTTTTTCACTTGCTGGTGTTCTTTTAGAGTCATAAATAAGGAACGGGGACACATAGTATTAGTGTGATTATTTATATAGTGCAGTAAAGCACGGAGCACTGCACTATGCAGAACACATTAAGAAAGTGGGCCAGACCCAAGGAGCTTGGCTTTCCCAAATGGATTGTTATACAGAGTTGATTACTAGGCACTGGATGTTTTGTAGAGCTGTGCAAAACTTTCAGCATGAAGTCATCTGAAGCTCATGGTCTCATGTCAGAGAGGAAATGTTAATGTGCACAGTAACCTCTGCTTTCTTCTACATAGCTGCCTATGTATGTATAATCCACACCTTCTCAAGGTGGTTCTCTGTTACCCTCTAATGGTGGCTGGGTCACAGGGAGATGTTGATGAGCCTGCTACTGCCTTGTCTAGTGGAGTTGGGTCATTTATCTCATGCAGGTGAGGCTCATGGTTTTACATCTAAAGGTCCCTGCTTCTGTCCTTACCATCACCAACCCACCCCAGGGTGTGGTATAACATATGGGAGAACCTCTCTGAGTTTATTCAGAAGGCCCTTACCCTACCTACTTTAAATCCCCCTTAAAGAACCTTTTCTGCTCTGTTGCTTCCAGTGAATTGAGTTATTGCCCATTTATTCTTCGATGGTAAGTGCCTTTGATCAGTGATTGCCCCTCCTTGAATGTTTAGAAAATGCTTACTGCATAGCAGATGCATAGGTGCTGGAACTTGGGGTGCTGCTGCACCCCCAGGCTTGAAGTGATTTCCATCATATACAGGGTTTACAGTTTGGTTCAATGGCTGTCAGCACCCCCACTATCAAAATTGATCCAGCCCCCCTGAGCAGGTGCTACTGTTGCTAGTATAAACAGGTAGAAACATTTTGTGGTTGGAAAATCTTGTTGTTTTGTTTTACCCAACAAGAAGTAAAATTTTTAGCTGTAGAGCAACACAAAGTAGGTTTTGTGGTTTCATTCTGGATTCACTGCAAAACTGTGTGCCAGTGCTCACATGCCATAAGCTAGGCCGAGATGAGCCTGTGTGGTATGGAACAGTAGCGGTGTCATGTGGTGGGGTGCTCAAGGGGAGACTGACTCTGTAGTTCTATTTTCCCAAAGTACAGAAAAGTATATCCTAAAAACCTCTGCATGTTCTCAAACTTAAAATCTCCATCTTGGGGTAGAAGGAGTCAGATAGGGAGTGGAAAGGTGAGGAGAAGAGAAGGAAGAGTATTTAAATAATAATAAGAAATAATGATGCCTATTTCTTATGTGGTCTTTTCATCAGTAAATCTCAATGTGCTTTTACTGTGTTTATCCTCATGACACTCTTCTGAGGTAGGGAAATGCTGTTATTCCCATTTTACAGATGGGGAACTGAGGCATGGAGTGGCTAAGTGACTTGCCCGAGGTCACACAGGTTTGGCAAAAATTCCAATATTTTCCATTAATAGTCAGATTCCTTCCTACCATAAGGATGACACTCCCAGCCCTTCTACACTTAAACCCTACCAAAAACAAAAGTAAGAAGAAAATAAAAGCCAAAACCAAATACTCTAGTCCAAGCAGAGTTTTGATCCTGAAACTAGCCAGACACTCCATGCAGTCCACTAGGGATTTTGCTTTGGGTACTGATTTTACCTGGAGGGCAGTCAGATGGTATGGCAGCAGTATAAAACCCTGAGAGAGAGATGGCAGTCACCCTACACTGCAAGTGCAAACTATTAGGCTGGTAGGGTTATGATGTGGCAAGGATGCAGCCCATACCCCCTGTGTGAATTTCATCCCCGAGCAGCGCACTCACACAAGGCCTGAGATGTGGCTATCCTATTATAAAACAGGTTTTAAGTATATTTAAATAATGCATCAATCAGTGTTCAGTGGTCCAACTGAATTTCCCACTGGGAAGTTTAGTTAGCCTGGAAATATTCTTTTTCTAATTATTGTTATTTATATTGTGGTAGCTCCCAGAGTCCATAATCGAAATTAAGGCCTCATTGTGAATAGTAATAGCATTTATGCACATAAATTCTCTGCACATCAGTGGGCTATGACACTTTAGTGAGGGGCAGTATGGCCTACTGGACAACTGCAAAGTTAGGCGCCAGGACCACTGGAGTTCCAGTCCTGGCCTCCCAATGACTTGCTAAATGGCCTTAATTAATTCACAGTGTCTTTCTTCCTTGCTTTCTCTCTCCATTAGTGGGGATCAGAATTCTTACCTACTTACGAGTGGTGTGGTAAGTCTGGGAAGAGGTTTTCTCTGCCTGAGAGCGCATAGAAGCATTGCAATAATGGCCCTATTCTACCCTTTATCTTGTAGAAAACTTCCAGGGGTATCAATAGTAGTTGGACATGTGAGATGAGGGAATTATGCCCATAAGTAGGAGGGGAATTACTTAGGGCTGTCCAAGGGGAAACTACTATGAGATGAAACTGCACAAAAGAAAAATGTGGGCTGAATGTAAGGGGGGAAATGCTTTTATTGAGATCAATTAAACTGTGGACTTATAGTCTCCAAATGGAGCAGTGCGAGTCCCATCAGTAGGCGGATTTTAAACTGTAGGGGTGTCTCCTTCATTGGAACTTATGCATTTATAAAATGTTTACAGCATGTCATCCTGGGAACAGTTTGTGTGAAAGAACCATGAAGCTGAGTTATTGTTGTGCCATGAGTAAAACGGAAATAATACTCTGATTGGATGACTAACTGAATTTATTAGCTCCCTTGGAAGGGGGAACACAGCCAAGTACATGTAAACATGTATAACTGCACTTATGCATTTACACTGAATTATTTTAAGTAAAAGACTAAATCCAGCTGTTAGGATTTTAGAAAAAAAAAAAGTGTTTATCAGGGAATTATATTCCAACCCCTCACTCTCAGTGAAAATGGAATGTTTGGTTTTTTCAGCCAGAAGATCATTGTTATGGCAAGATTATAAATCATCTCAAGAAGTTTAGACAATACAAATAGAGCTGTGTTATGTGTGAGATGAACCTTTATTTCAACTAGCCTGTCTCATGAGCATATGGAAGGTAAACAAATATCCCAGGCACCAAGAGCAAGAAGAACAATGCATTGTCAACCCTTGGGATTTTATCATGAGGCTCACTATATTTGGTGCTTTCTTCTAAAATCACCAGCTGCTGGAATCAAGTTGTTCCCTGAGAATCTAAGCAGTCCTTTTTGAAGAAAAGTAATTTTCTAGCCCTCCTGTTTGCGGGAAAAAGCTTGAAAAGATGAAGCCTGAATGCTCCAACACCAAAATAAAAATAAAAAGAACACCTAGCCCAGATCCATCGCGGTCTAACTTCCATTGAAATCAATGGGAGTTAGGCACCTAAATATAATTGAGGATCTGGGCCTAAATGTACCATTTTTAAAATCTCTCGAGTTTTCAGCTACTCTTATTGTTTTAGAAGCCTGACTTACGATTTTTGAATATCTGAATTTGGGAAAAATGCAATTACAGTAAGGAGGTGACATGATGCTGGACACAGCTACACCAGAGTAAATCCTGAGGGACTTCATTGGAGGTATTCTGGATTTACATCAATCCAAGTGACAGTTTATTTGGGCTAGAATCTATCCTGATTTACATCTTGTGCATTCCCACTGAAATCAAAAGGATTGCATAGAAAATACTTCTGGGGAAGAATTTAACTAGATAGGGCCATTGACCAGGAAGGAATCACATACTGTATATCCCGGGTTAGGTACAAAGAACATGGTAAATCAGGTCTAATTCTCACGGAGGAGGAAAGACACCCTGCCTGTTTCCTGGCTACCTAGAAGGAACTGCTTGTACTCTCACAAAGGCTGAAATGTCACCTCTACATTGCAATAAAAAATCTGCATCACCGAGTCTCAGAGCCCAGACTGGCTGACCTCCCAGAAGGACTAGGGCAGGGGTAGGCAACCTATGGCATGGGTGCCGAAGGCGGCATGCGAGCTGATTTTCAGTGGCACTCACACTGCCCAGGTCCTCACCACCAGTCCAGGGGGCTCTGCATTTTAATTCCATTTTAAATGAAGCTTCTTAAACATTTTAAATCTTATTTACTTTTACATACAACAATAGCTTAGTTATATATTATAGACTTATAGAAAGAGACCTTCTAAAAACTGTTAAAATGTATTACTGGCACGCGAAACCTTAAATTAGAGTGAAGAAATGAAAACTGGGCACAGTACTTCTGAAAGATTGCCGACCCCTGAGCTAGGGTCTTGTACCCCGGCTCCAGCCCAAGCCCAAATGTTGACACAGCACTTTTTAGCTCTGCAGCCTGAGCCCAGCAAGTCCGAGTCAGCTGACCTAGGCCAGCCGCGGTCATGCTGCGGGTCTTTTATTGCAGCATAGCCAGAGACTTGCAGCAAGGCCACAGAGAGACCAGCCTTTGAAAGAGACAGACACCCCATGCAAAAGTCAGTGGAATTACACTGGTGTGAAATCAGTTTAGGTGAGATGCTTGATGTAAAATAGCAAAAGGAGAAAAATGTAGTTAACCATGTTCTTATATCTGTGCCTTTTAAACAGTATTGCCAACACCGAATGTTAAGAAAGCCCCGCGGCAGGTCCTCCAAAATCATGAAATTGCCTTAAAAAATCATGAGATTTTCAAACAATAACTAAACAAATTGGAGAGCTTTTTTATTTGCCTTCCAGCTTCTGAGCTTTCAGGGTGCAGGTGGCTCATGTTTTTGTGTTTTTATCTGCAATCACAGGGGCTAGAATCTTACTTTTTCTAAAAAATGAAATGCGAGCTTCTCACCCGATCACTTGTCTCCATGACCTGGGGATTTAAGTAGAACATCAAATATCATGAGATGTGAGATAAATTGTGAGAGTTGGCAATGCTGCTTAAAGCATATCTCCTTATATGTTCAAGGTGCCACAACCAAGTTAACCAACGAGCTTGTTGTTGTGACTCAGCCTTGGGCATAATGAGCATTGGAGACATGGAAGTACCATGGACATACTGCACATCTGTAGGTGCGGTGGGATATTATCCAACAGCAGGATTGGCGTGACTGTTTATGATTTATAATAGAAGAGACCATATCTGTGAAGAGGAGAGTGGATTTGACTTGACTAAAGCTCAGAATACCTGTGAAGACTAAATTGCAGCTGGTGATGAGCATTACCAGCAACAACTCCATGTCCCGAAAATCACTTGGATTTGTCACTCTCCAGGGCTCAGTGCTGCTTTCCCAGTCCATCCCAGGCAGTGAAAAACTAAAATCAGTGATCAAATACTGCCTGACATTTATACAGCACCTTTCATGTCAAAGAATCCCAGAATGTTCTTAGTGGCATAAGCAAGTACTGTATGCATTGGGACTACTTCATCTACATCTCAAACGGATTATGCGCACAAGAATACTACTCACTGGTCTAGAGAACGCATGGAGGAATAACATATCCAGCTGCAAATATAGAAGGAAGTTAGAGAGGCAGAATATTGCAGGATCCAATCAGGACACAAGAGTTAAAATCCCTATCTTGTGAATAGTGCCATGGAATCTTTCATGAGTGCAAGTGATCGGGACCTTGGTTTTACATCACGTCCAAACAATTAATTTTCTGCCCCTGAGATTCTGACATCCTTTGTTAAAGTCACATGAAGTTTTCCAGAAAACATTCGTGCATTTAGGTCAGCTTCCTGAAATGCTCAAAAGCAATGATTAAAAATACTCCCAAATAGTTCTAAGTGATGACTTCAACCTCCAAAGCAGTAAAGGATTTGCAAAGGTACTGGGGGATCATATCTTGTAATACCAAATACTGAACATTCACTTCCTTTTCTCTGCCTTATCTAGATTTTTACAGTAGTTACTTCACTGTGTATACAATTAAATATATTGACACAGCCTCTTTTTAATCACAATTTACGATCCTGCAATGAATAGAACACATTCTTTCCCCAGAAAAACTTAGCTTTTTTACGTTATTTCTGAAGACCCTGTGGGTTATATTTTCAGCCTGGTGCACCGTATTTCAAGGGGAAAAAATCAATGTTCTTAAATTATTAAAATTCTAAGTATCCGTTACGGATTCAGTCAGGTGTTGTAAAACTTACAGTACATCAATTTACTTGCTATATTAATTTTAGACATGTGCCTTGACATGAGAATTGAAGGCGTTACATCTCTCTCTTAGCTAAACAGAATGGAAGTGGCTCTAAAATATAGACCCTCTTTGCCTTTTTAAGATTTATATTGAGTGGATAGCTCTTCTCTGAGTTAGAATGCAGGTGAATGGCAGGGCTGCATTATAAATGCCTGAGGTAACTATAAAAATATAAATGGTATCAGGTTATTGATTTTTTTCTTGAGACCACAAATTAGAAATGGCACTGCTAAAAATCACTGGTCTATCCACAAATTTTAATTAAAACATAAATAAATCATTTTAGTTGCTGCACTTGCATATAAACAATGAGAGAGATGGCACACTTACAACTACTTGTCAACATTTTGTGACTAATGAATCACTGTAAAAATACAATCTAAAGCAACTGAATTGAAAACAGATTCCAGAGCTAACTAACATCACATGCAAACCATCTAAAGCTATTACAGCAGGAGGCACTGAAATCACATATCAGGTTTGGGAAAGGGAAATAATTTTAAGTACAGCAATACTATTTTATTTTATTAAATAAAGTGAAACATTGTAATGAGATATTACAGCTGCAGCACTTTTGCCACATTATGGAGTAATGTTTTCCCCTGTCCTTGTAGCAAACAATAACCATATGCTGTATTTGTTATCAAATGTTTATTTTATTTCTTCATTAGAATGCTGAAAGGAGAGTTTTTTGTGGTTGTAAGTACTCTAGAAGAGCTTTTAATAAAACCTGCGGGGATCGAAACATTTAATATAAAAGAAATGTTCACATTTATCGTCAAATATTCACTGGCACTTAGGCAAGCAGGAAAGAACAAGGTATACTTGACCTTGCATTTTGCTACATAGGAGTGTGCAAAAGCAATACCGAGCACTTCCTCTGTACAGATCAAAGTGCTTTACAAAGCTGGGCAAGCATTATTATCACCATTTTACAGATGGGGACTCTGAGGCAGAGAGGTGACGTGTTGCTCAAGTTCTAACAGGGAGTAAATAAGAGACAGTAATAGAACTTGGGTCTCCTAGCTAAATTCAAGTATATTAACACCTACACATTGCGTCTCTAAAGGGCCTACCCCAAGCTGTATGAACTAAATGGGAGGAAAACATACCAGTAGGTTGCATTTCATCTGATAGCATGTGCCCGTATGAGACTGAGCAAGCGATTTAGGCAAAGATGGAATAAAAGCTTGTGGTCCCATCTGTGTCTAGGCATAAAGATAAATGGGGGGTCTCTAAGGTTCTTCTAGGTACTTCTCACAGAAAAGATTAATAGAGTCCAAGGCCAGAAGGGACCACTGTGATCATCTAGTCTGACCCATATAACAGAGGCCAAAGAGCGTCCCCAAAATAATTCTTAGAAAAACATCCAATCTTCCTTGAAAAATTATCAGTGAGGAAGAATCCATCATGACTCTTGTTAAATTATTCCAGTCATCAGTTATTCTCACCGTTACAAGTGTATGTCTTATTTCCAAACTGAATTTGTCTAGATTCAGCCTTCAGCCATTGGATTGTGTTATCCATTTTTCTGCTAGATTGAAGAGCCAATTATTAAATATTTATTTCCCATACAGATACTTATGAACTGTGATCAAGTCACCCCTTTACCTTCTCTTTGTTAAACTGAATAGATTGAGCTCTTTGAGTCTACCGTTATAAGACATACTTTCTAATCCTTTAATTATTCTCATGGCTCTTCTCTGAACCTTCTTCCATTTGTCAACATCCTGGAACTGTGGGCAGGAGAACTGGACTTGGTATTCCAGCAGCAGTCATACCAGTGACATATATAGAGGTAAACTAATCTCTCTGCTCCTCCTTGAGGTTCCCCTATTTAATTTTTAAATCTTTGACCTGTTGCTAAGTTTTACAGTCATGGATGAGATAGTGGCAGCAATTTTACTGGCTGGAAAATATGCAAGCCGTACAATTATATAACAACAGCAAGTTGGGTAAAAGTTTGAGGAACATATTACTTATCTTCCGCCAAGCTCTTATCTACACACTCATGACAAAGAAGTCCAAATAGCACAGAATAGATGTATAAGAACTTATTCTATTGTATTTTATAAACTCTTTCTATCTGATTTGACATATACAATAAGATTTTTAGGAATCTAAAGAATTCAGAGATTTTCTAGCAATTGTTAGGGTTGGTGAGAACCAGTTTTATGAAATGAGTCAAAGCCATATTTTAGGAGAAAATTCAGTGGATTTTGGATCAAATCTTTGTGGTGAAATCCTGACTCTATTGAAGTCAACAGCAAAACACCATTGAGTTCAATGGAGCTGGGATTTCATCCTAAACTTCTGAAGCGCCCTGCTCAACCTCTGCTTGCAGCTATGTTTGGTCAGGTTATGATCTGATCTGAACTTACAAGCTAATATGTACTATGGTTGTCTATGCTTGGAGAGGAAATCTACAAGGAAAACCAGGTTCAACAGAGATTAGGAATGGACTTACGGGCAGTCTCTTTTCTGAGTTAGTACTGAGCCAATGTCTCAGCATGGTCTTAAGGGCAATGAGATGCTGTCTTTCAGATGAGACATGAATCCTGAGGTCCTGATCAGTTCTGATTTGTAGAGATCCCTTTAATTAAAGGTCAAATTTATTAACTATCATACCCCTGGTACATATTATCCCTGACATCTTGGTCAAACTTCATCCCAGGTGTTCACGTTCTGTCTGTCTCAATTCCAACTGCAATATAAGTTGGTTACAGCAGGAGTTCTCCAGCTGGTATAAATAAGCATAGCTCCAATGAAGTCAATGGAGTTAAGATGATTTACTTCAGCTGAGGATCTGGCCCCATGATTTGGGGTTTCCCCCCCTACCTCCTTATTAGTTGTTGCTCTGTACTTTTCAAGAGTTACTGTATTCCATTCCAGAAGTGGCTGTTTTTCAGTGGTAGAGGAAGTGATTCTTGGGTGTATATATACTGCATACTTGCTGTAGTTTCCAAAACAGTTGGTGATCATTTAAAAAGGCGTGATTAAAAAAAAAAGTACTATATTATTGCAATACAAGTGGCTCCTCCGCACTGAACTATGGAAAAAGCGGTGTCAAAAAGCCAGTTTTTGTCCCATCTGCAGTCAGTGCAACACAGCTAAACCAGCGACTCTGGTCCAGAAAACCAAATTAATATTTTTAAATGTTGTAAAATATTATGATAAAAATACACATTAGTTTTAATTGCTGCATATGTTTTTATATGCGTATCACAATATGTTACACAGTAATAGATGCTACAAAGGAACCATCTCACTTAAAGAATTTAATGTCACTACAGTATTGCAGTCTAGGAATGAGTAAATATTGTGACTTAATGTGATAAAGCCAGTACCACACATATACATACAGACTCTGTCAGGGCCAGTTTTTTGAAAGGCACAGTTCTGTGCATTCCTGATTTGCAGGAGTTTTGTGCACACAGTATTGTGCTTTCAAAATTGGCCCCTCACTGAGATGCAGGTGGAAAGTCCTGGTGTATGTGTAGGATGCACCTGAGGATCCTCATAGGGAAGGTACGTGGGATGCAGAGTGCAGGCAGAGAAGCAAGTCATTAGTACATCTGTTGAGCCAGTTCCTTGCTACTCCCACAAATTCATTGGGCCAAAATGACTCCCTTGGCTCCACACGATGTGCCTGACTATCCAGCCATAAGCGGAAGGTTAGTACCACAAAGCTACCTGACACTGTTTTGCAGGTGGGTTGGGTCAGGCTTCAGCCTAGTGGCCCTCAACAAGCCAAGTCCAGCTCAGCTTTCATTTAACATCAAGCCTTAAGGCCCCATTCCAGCTCCAGGTGAGTGAGCAACAGTGTCCTCCAGTGGATAAGACATGGAGCTAGTAAGAAAGAATTGAATTGACAGATGTGAGGCTGGGGAAAAGGGAATTGACTAGAAACAGGAGGGGTGACAGTAGATGGATTTTGAGGGATTGAATTGAATGGAGGGATTTGAGTGAGGAGAAATGAACTGATGGATTTGGGGAACAGTAATTGAAGGGCTGGATGTAGGGGAGGGAGGACATTGTGTATTAATGAAATAAGTCCTTAATATGCAATTTATGTTCATGATTGTGACTATTGTAGCTAGATGTTGTTTATAAATATCTGCTTTCTCCATATGAATTTAATCACAAACACACATACACTGGACATCTTCCAGAGAGCTCGTTGTAGGCTGCTCAAACAGGCATTGTCTAGGCTGCCCAGAGTTTACCAGGTTGGCTCTTCAGGTGACCTTCCTGGTACTGTCATTCACTGTCACAACTTCATAGCACTGAAGTTTGAAGCTGATCAGTAAACATTGCCAGCCACTCTATGGAGGGACTCAGAAGCACAAATCTGCAGCTCCTGAAAAGCAACTAAATGGATAGTAAGAATGGTAAGTGATAAGGGCACTAGACTGGGATGCAGGAGACCTGCATTCCTGGTTTGCCACAGACTTTTTGAGTGACTCTGGGAAAGCCACTTAGCTTCTCTGTGCCTCAGTTCCCCATCTGTAAAATGTAGACAGTAGCATTTCCCTAACTCACCGGGGGTTGTGAGGATAAATACATGAACTACATGTAAAGTGCTCAGATACTATAGTAATATAAGCCATCCAAGTACCTAGGAAAGCTAGCTGTATTACAATTCCATATTTTTCCATCTGACAACATAAGAACCATTTTGTTCCGCTGTTGGATGTGGATGACTTAATGGACAATCTCCAGTTTCCAAACTCTTCCCATGTGACCACAATGAAATTCTGTATATTTATCATTGGGACACTGATTGATTTACTGTTGACATTTAGGCCTAATTTTCTCATCTCCTTTACACTGACAGAGCGGTTTAAAAGGCCCTTAGGATAAATGAGAATTGGGCCTGTTTAACTTTCTTTCTGTCTTTAAAAGAAAGAAAACGATCCAATTTTGTGTGTGACTTATATGATTTCAAGAATGATTGTGACAGGAAAAATTCTGAAGATCCTGATTACAACACATGTTCTTGGAAACAAGATGTATAGCACAGGAGGCTGTCCCAGGAAGCAAGTTTTCTAAAAATAACATATGCAGATTATGTACATAAAATGTCATGAAATATCAGCACATAAAAATGTGTGGTGGTTCAGGCTGTTGTTGCAATTCCAGCTAAAATATGCCAGATGAAAGACACGCAGCATTTGATGCTGTCTACAGTGAAATTTAGGCCTTAGGCTAGTTCTTATTTTCCGCCTGAGGTCAAAGGCAATGCTTGGTCAGTACACACGGGTTTGGATCAGGACATCAAATACAAAAATATCGTGGAGGACAGGCCGGTTTTCTTTGTGGCTAGCCCAATCAGAGAGACAGGTTTTCCTTGGACAAGTCACAAAATGAAGTCCTAGATTGCTCAGACACACTGACCGTAGGCAGGAAGGTGTGTGGTTGAGTAGTTCAAGAGCAACTTGATGACAGCCCGAATGTACTTTCACGCCAATCAGGCCAAATAAGCTAGCTAGTCTTGGAGTAGTGTAACATCAGCCTTATAATAACATTAAGTTATGTTTCAACATGCAATAGCTTTAACTACAGGCTTTCTCCTGAATGAGAAGAAAAGCTACAGGTCCCAAATTACAGATTGTTGAGGCCTCCTGAAGAGGAGCTATGCGAATGAGCCCTTATATGAGGATGAGATTCCTGAGACTTCAAATATCCCTCTTGTTAACTAGCTATTTCACAAGAATGCTGTGAACCACAGGTGTGGCTCTGGAGATTTAAGGGTCACTATCATCTTTGTAACGGAACAGAGCCAATGTAATGATTCACAAGGATGAAATCAAATCCTCATAGCTGAAGACCCATGATATTTGATGAGCTTGACCCACCTCTAATAACTAAATAATTTGCACTCAGATAGCCCTTTTCATCAGAAGATCTCAAAGCATTTTGCATTCCTTAATAAAGACTCACAACACCCCGATGAGGTTCTGTATGCAACATACCAAGGTTCTTAAGGGTAGAATTATAGGACACATGACATTTTCCTAGCATACAGCTTGGTTTTCTTGAAGTATTATAAATTTTGTTAGAGTACTTCTTCTGTTATTTGCATAGATCTAAATATTGTTTGTTTTACCCAGTGACCTATATAATTCATTTTAATATATCCTTGGGAGCCAGGCTGGAACTGAAGAGATGTTTGAAGAGAATTCAGCTTCCCTTGCTACAACAAAGTAATTGTTTCCATATTTATAGACAAGACAAAAGTGCAGTTGGTTTCACTTTGTTTAGGGTTTCAGGCTGGAATCTTACTATAGGAGGACTTGTTTAGCAATTTAAATATAACCATTTTAGGTAATACAAATGAACCCGGGTCATTAGTCCCCCCCGAAGGGATAAGTGAACTCTTCTTAACTGCCCATTTTAATAAAATATGAATTTGTAATTTAATTTTTGACTTACACAATGCATTTTCTATTGGTCCCTCACAAAATCATGACTGTTGTTATAAATGAAAGATACATATTTTTGGGGAGATGAGCCCCAAGACTTAAGACAGCAAGCCTCATATGGGTATGCCACAGACAATGGTCAGTTACTGTGGTGATGGTGACCTTCAAAACATCAGAATATACTAATTGTAGTTAGTTCATTGGTTCTAGGGTGAACAGATGTCCTGATAAAACCAAGACTGTCCCAATATTGAGTTGTTTGTCCCGTGTCCTGACCGATGTACGGTTCGGATGCCATTTGTCCTGATATTTTGGTGCGAGGCTGGAGTGGATTGGTCATCCTAGCTGGCAGGCTCCCACGCAGCTCCCAGGAAGTGGCCAGCAGGACCTTGTGGCCCCTAGGCATGGGGCGGCCAGGGGGTCACCAGTCCGTTTGCTGCACCTGCCACCACAGCCGGCTCCATCACAACCAATGGGAGCTCTGGGGGTGGGCCCTGTGAATGCGGGCAGCGCGCAGAGCCCCCTGGCCACCCCGACCCTAAGAGTAAGAGCTGCCCAAGTAAGTGCCGCCAGGACCTCACCCCTGCCCCAGGTGCTGCCAGGACCTCATCCCACCTCCTAGAGTCAGGGCAGCCAGGGGGCTCTGTGCGCTGCCCACACCATGCAAACCCTGCCCCTTCAGCAGCGGGCCAAGGCTGCACCACACAGCTCTCCTCAAGCAGTGTCCCCCAGATCCACTGTGTCCAGCGTCCCCTGGACCCACTATGCCCCGCACCCCCTCACAACCCTTTAATCACAAATGCACAATGCCCTGCACACCACTGCCACTGCCCAGCGCCCCCCCCCACAGCTCCACCACAACTTCCCAGCACCACACACATTTACTCTTGCAATCTAGCCACCCTAAATGGTTCATAATCTTACTTTTAATGGAGGGTCCACAAAGTTCAGGAGGGCAAACGGTAACGTGGGAGAATAAGAAGAAAGATACGTAACAGGCCATAGCTTACCTGGGATGTGGAAATTTGTCAAAAGCATTTGGGGTCTTTTTAAAAAAATGGCTAAATAAAATATACATAATATTAGAGAGATCTTGATGTGATTATAAGGTGCTATATAAACATAGCCTTATTATTATGAGATGGATCCAGAGCCCACTGAAGTCAGTGGGAATCTTTCTATGGGCTTAATTTTGCAATTCTTCCTCATGTTGGGTAGCACTTATTAAAAAATGTAGCCCCATTTACCTCAACAGGGCTCCTGGCACTCAAAAAGGCCACCTACCTGAAGAGGTACAACCCCTAATGACTGGTTTTAGGAAAAGATTGCTCGTATGCAAAAATTCAGCAAATGTTTGCACATGTGGCTTTGGGCAATTAGAATGAGGGCATCTCTTGAAAATGTATCAATAAAGCTTCTACTTCAAAAGAAAAAGCCAGAAGGGTTTATTAGTAAATCTTTAAGAAAACCTGAAATGGCTCTGATTTTGAAAACTACAACTTATCGTATAAAGTCACTGCTGATTGTAGGACTCAATTCATCCTTAGTGTAACTCCAGAGAAGTCACGGCAGCATTAAACCTAGCTGACTGCATTTCCGATCATTTAAATGTGTGCCTTTGTACAGATCTGCCCTGCACTGAACCCTGCTTTAGCGGCAATGTTTTAAAAAGTAAAGTAAAGATACTAGGTTCTAATTATGGCTCCAGGAGTAATTCTTTCTAAGGTTTTGGATGATTTCATTTAACCTCCCTGCCTCAATTTCCCCTCACTTGGAAATTACCATAATTGCCTGTTAGGGTTTAATATAAGTTATTGCTTCTAAAGCCCTTTCAAAAAAGGAAAGTGCTAAGTATTATCACCATGACAGTATTGCATTTATACATTCAAGCTGGTACAGCACCCTTGACCTAGCATTTGCCATCTCCTCCCTAACCCCCTTTACCAACACTACAGACCAACATTATACATTGCTTTCCTCACATAGGATGAACAGTGTAAGATTTCAACTAGCGTTTCAGGAGATGGTTTTTGACTTATAAAGCTTCAGGCAGCCTGGGACATACCTGAGATAGGATCTCTCAGGGTTTACCACGGTCTATAGCATCACAGTGGCAATCAGCAGAGGTGCTGGAGCCCCTTGGTTTGGAAGGAAAGGATGTTCTCCAAGAGGGTCCTTTGGCTATGGAAATTGCTTCCCACCTTGGATCAAAATAGCCTAAATGTGTTGACCTTCTGATTACAATATTTTAATTATGGTCTTCACATATATCTCCACAATAATGCAATGTTTGTAAGCGCTATAGCAAAGGTAGGCAAACTACGGCCCATGGGACCCTCCTGCCTGGCCCCGAGCTCCTGGCCTGGAAGGCCAGCCCCCAGCCCCTCCCCTGCTGGCCTCAGCTTGCCCCACCACTAGCACAATGCTCTGGGCAGCAAGGCAGAGCTGAGGCCTGACCTGGTGCTCTGTGCTGCATAGTGGCGTGGCTGGCTCCAGCCGGGCAGCACGGTTGCCTATCCTGGTGCTCTGGGGGGCACAGCTGTAGCATCGCCAGCTGCCGGTGCTCCAGGCAGCGTAGTATGGGGGCAGGGATGTGGATAGGGTTCAGGGCAGTCAGAGAGCGGGGAACAGGGCAGTTGAATGGGGGCAAGGATCCCCAGGGGGCAGTCAGGAAGGAGAGGCGGGTTGGATGGGGTGGCAGGGGGCAGTCAGGGGCAGGGAGAAGGGGTGGTTGGAGGGGGTGGGGTCCCCAGGGGCAGTCAGGAATGAGAGGAGGGTTTGGATGGGTTGACAGGGGCAGTCAGGAAGGAGGGGGGGTGGATGGGGCAGCAGGGGGCAGGCACGGGTTCCAGGGGCGGTCAGGGAGAAGGGGTGGTTGGATGGGGCAGGAGTCCCAGGGGGCACTCAGGAATGACAGGAGGGTTTGGATGGGGTGACAGGGGGCAGTCAGGGTCGGGGATCAGGGGGCTGTCAGGAGACAGGGAATGGGGTGGGGGTGGGGTGGGGTGGATGAGACAGGAGTCCCAGGAGGCCTTCAGGAGGCAAGAAGCAGGAGAGGTTGGATAGGGAGTAGGGGCCAGGACACGCCTGACTGTTTGGGGAGGCACAGCCTCCTCTAACCAGCCCTCCATACAATTTCAGAAACCCAATGCTGCCCTCAGGCCAAAAAGTTTGCCTGCCCCTGCTCTATAGGGTCTTTTTTTGGTTAATTGCTGAATCATCATCTGGAACAATGAGGCCCTGAGCCAGTGATCTGAGGGTAGAAATAAAAGTAGTAATAACAACTAAGCAAAAAAGCTAAATCTTCAAAATGATTAGCTAACCTAGAACAATGGTATAGATTCTAATCAAGATAGTGAAAATGACACTCTCAGAAACCCAACCAATGGCTTCTGACTATACTGATACCAATACTTTGTACCTACTTCTCATCTAGAACAGAGGCTCTCAAACTGGTGGGGGAGGCAGGCCACCAGGTGGGGTGCAGACTGTATTCTGGGGGGCCATGAGAAGCTTTAGGGGGGAAAAATGTACTGCGCCCATTTTACCCACAACAATTAATAACTATCAAAGCTGATTCCTCCAGACATATCAGGTCCTCAGCTGGCACTGTGCCTTTGACTCTAGGTGGCACTGTACATTTGGACAGATGTCTGTTAAGCTTGCCTAGCATGATACAAAGTCGTTACCATCTGTACGTTAATCTGTTTGCTACGATGTCGCATGCACGTTTAATTGTAAGCATCGCCCATGATCACAGTTGTGCTTTTGCTTTTATTACAATGGATCGTTGGCTCATTCATACAACAGCAAAAAAACCAACTCAAGGGAAAACAAAGACAACGAAACGGATTCAAGTGACGTTCCTTTGCCGCATATATCAGCGTATGTACTTGTATGGTGTGTGTATGTGCGTGTGTGTGTGTGTGTAAATTTCTACAGATGCAACAAAGGGGGGCGCAATCAAATACATTTGAGAAATACTGATCTAGCAGGATCTCAAAACACTTTGCAAACTATGTATACAACTTTAATGCCAATAAAATGCAGCCATCTCACAGAAGTGAAGAATAATTTAAATGAAACTACAATGGAAATGTATTTAGGTGGGATATAAAAAGCAGTGTTGCAACTTGGCCAGGACATTAGGGCTAAGATCCTTGCACCTACTCTTGCAAAAATTATTGTAACACCTTTAATTACCACAAATCTATGGTGCTAGTTGTATGTCTCATGGGAAGGATTATTGCTATTTTTTTTATTTGTCTGACTGAAGTGCCTTGGTGCCTTAGTCACGCTAAAGACCACATTGTGCTAAGTGCTGTACAGACACAGAACAAAAGATGGTCCCTTCTCCAACGAGTGTACAATCTAAGTCTAAGACAAGAAGAGAAAACAGATGGATACAGATGGACAGGGAGTACAAGGAAACAATGAGAAAATATTGGGCATCATGAAAGGTATCAGTGTACCAGTGGCCTAGCTGCTGTCAAATTTTTGTAAATGTCATGGCACTGGGGCATTTTAAGGAGGGTTTTGAGGGAGGATAATAAGATAAGATTGTCGATGCTTATGGGGGACCCCCACCCAAGCCTGTGGGGCAACATGGGAGATAAGGCTTGTTTAAAAATGTAACGAGTGGGCAATGGAGGCTGAAATCTTGGGCCATTGGGAGTAGATATTTTGCTAGTGAATGAGTGATGACAGATAGGGTACACCAGGCCATGAAAGAAGGATTGGCTCAGTTCTGACTCAAAAGAAAGATTGTTAATTATTGAGTCATCAACTCTACTTCCTACAGTATCCGAGGGTTTCCTTGGAGGTCTCCTTTCCAAGTCCTGACAAGAGCCAACACTTCTGAATCCATGCAATGGAATGCAATTGGGATTTTAATAGACTCAGAGAAGTGCAGGGCTGGAAGGGACCAGTCATCAAGTCCAGCCTCCTGCGCTGTGGCAGGATCAAACGAACCTAGACCAGCTTGGACAGGTGTTTGTCCAACCCCTTTTTAAAAACTCCAGTGGGGATTCCACAGCCACCCTTAGAAGCCTATTCCAGAGCTTCACTACCAGTATAGTTTGAAAGATTTTCCTAATATTTGCCCTAAATCTCCCTTGCAGCTGATTAATCTCACTACTTACCTTCAGTGGACATGGAGAACAATTGATCACCATCCTCTTTACAGCAGCCCTTTCTCAAAACTAAACATACCCAGGTTTTTTTAACCTTTCCTCACAAGTCAGGTTTTGTGAACATTTAGCATTTTTGCTGCGCTCCTCTGGACTCGCTCCAATTTGCCCACATCTTTCCTAAAGTGTGGCACCCAGAATTGGACACAGTATTCCATCTGAGGCCTGATTAGTGTCGAGGAAAGTGGGACACTTACCTCCCATGTCTTACTGACGACATTCCTGTTAATACACCCCAGCACGTTGGTAACCTTTTTTTTTGCAGTTGCATCACATTGTCGTGATCCACTATAATGCCATGTATAAGAAATTACAAAAGGGAATCATATTTGGCTCATATTTTCAAAAGTGACTAGTGATTCTTTGGGTGCTTCAATTTTGGGTGCCCAATTTGAGTCACCTACCCTCTGAAAATCAGGCCCCTTTAAGGTATCTCAGATCAAGCACCCAAAACTAATTACTTTCCCTTTATAAGTAGAAACAACGGGTCCTGGCCATAGCTAGGGCTTTTAGACACTTTGGTAACACAAATGATAAATACAATAATAAAATATGTCTACAGTCCAACACCTATTTATGCCATTCCGAAAGAGATGTCCTTTTTAGAAAATATAGCATGTTCTGGCATTCAAAGAGTTAATCTGCTGCCATCTAGTGGACTGTGAATAACTTGCAAGCTGCCTTTATAAATGCCCTATGGATACAGTTTGTGTAGTAAGGAAAGACTTTTAAAGTTCTGAATAAATCTAATACTCTGTCAAATTGTCCATGTTACACATTTTTAATAATTCTCTAGATAATAAAGGTTTTTACCCAGAAAGTCAACCAGAATTAAAATACTTTATAACAGATTTTCCCCCCAGGGATACTTCTTACATAATGCAGTAAGTGCATGCTGTTCCGACAGCTTTCAGAGAGAACAAGAGCTTTTGTATTGAAATATAGAAAAGCAACATGATTAATTAGTTTCTCATTATTTTTCTTTTATTCTATATTGCTAGGGTTTTTTTTCCTGAAAGAAACTAACAGAAGATGAGTAATACTCACTTCCAAAGCTTACCCACTTGGTCAGTTTGGTTGTGTAAGCGCTAGAAACTTTTATTACAAAAATACTTCTGAGAAGTACAGTCTGTCCTGTATCTGCTGCACTGAAATGCCTAGCAACCTGATCTCAGAGGACAGTCATGTGAACAACTGAACAGTTCCTTTGCTCCATGTTGAACTATTTGTCACTGGACATTTTGTCTCAAAAGCCTTAATATTTAATTAGATCCGGCCTCACTCTCTGTTGTTACAGTTTTGCAGCTATCTCTGCTCTCCCCAAATGTTGCAGTTTGTTTGCCTGCAGTGCAGGGGCAGGCTGTCGGGGGGAGTGAATTGTGTTTCTGCAGCAGATGTGACTCTTTTATTTCAATTGATTTTCAGTTAATAACTTTTAACCTCCTGAACCAATGAGTCTGCTGCATGGTTTATGCATCAAGGAGCAGAGCTGCTGTATGGCAGGATGAAAAGTACAGCTGTTGCATGTGTATGGAGCAAATAGCACCATGGTAACTGTTAAAGAACTAATCAGAGACGTGGAAAAATATTCCAAACTCCTCTTTACCTTCTAGAAATATGCCACTACCACCACCAAAGGCTTTTTCAGTGTCAACAGCTAAGGAGATTTATAACTCACTAAAATTCTCTGGGGAACAAAGAATTGGGAGATTGAACAACACCTCATTTATATAAGGAAGTAAGCAATAACAACATTAACAGCAGTCCTCACTTGCCTTCCTTCTCCAGCTCCAAGTCCTACACCAAGAGGCCTTTCACTTTGTTCAGTCAAGGAGTTAAGATGATTTGCTATGACTTATTTTTTATAGAGTGCCCCAAATATTCCAAGGCACAAGGTACCAGGCACAGCCCTGTCTCAAAGGAGTTCCACTTGTAGATATAAGACAACAGAAGGTAACAAACAAAATGGTTGGGGGAGGTGGCAAGAGTTACAACAACACAATAGTGTGGTTAAATCTATTGCAGGCGCTCAAGTGTCTGAGCACACTCAAGCTTTCATCTTCACAGGAGTCTTGTTCCCAATTCACAGCTGGGAACTGAGACACAGAGAGGCTAAGTGACTTGCCCAGTGTCACTCAGGAAGTCTGTGGAAGAGCAGGGACATGAAGCCAGTTTTCCACATCTTAGGCTAGTGCCAGAACTGCTGGACCATCCTTCCTCTGCTTACTCAGTTACACTTGGATGGCTCTGGGTTTGAGTGTTGTTCTCTTTCTTAATACAGTTTGTGAAGGCAGCGCAGAGGAAGTGAACTTTTAGGAAGGATTTGAACGGTGAGGGTGGTTGATTAGCAGCCTGTCTGCAACTCCACATCACCCACTGCTTTTTAGTAGCAGGCCCTCACCCAGACTTCTTAGTGATTACTGGTGAATTGTGTGCACATTGATGGGAAGGAACATTGTCTTAGTGGATAGTCACTGGCACTGCTGGCCTATGAGGCAAGAGTTTGCAGGTTGCTTGTGAAATTGCGGATCGCTGCCATACAATAGTGCATCGCATCTTCGAACACAGTTTTGAATTTTTTGGAGAGGACTCCAATTTTCTTGGAGCAATTTAGCAGCCAGCAACGGGGAGACTTCCCCCTCGAGCTGAGGAGGACCAGGGAAAGCAGAGAGGTGTGGATTTCATTCAGAGCTAATTGAGGAAGTGTAGTATCAGGGATGAAATCATGCGGGCAGAGGGATGTTATCTGATACAAATAAAAAAAGAAGAGGACAGCAGCATGATTCATGTATACAGCCACAATAAATAATTAAAAGGAAATGGACCAAAGCTTGGAAACATCCACAACATGTACTGGCCGACAACAGGCAGGAGTCGGGAGCAGAAGGCCATGATACCCACTCTCCATTGCCAGCTCAGGTTGCATCTCTGCACACATCAGGGTACTAGAGGAGCAAAAGCCCATTAATCTACTATGGACCATGCCCTCCGATGTTCCTCGGGACTGGGCTGGGCAATTGCCAACTCATCACCTAACTCTCTGTTCAGTTATTCCCTCTCCCTTTTCCCACACCTCCCCAATCAGCTAGTCAATCTGTAGCCCCATAAAACAACTCTCCAGGTCTAGAACTGCTGCCCTCAACAGGGGCTCCTCTGAATGGTGCTACAACTTGGTGTTGCTGGGTGCCAGGTGCTCCCAAAATCTTCTGGTGGGAGGCTTGCAGTGGTGTTAACCCTCATAATTTTGAGTCTCATGACATGTCCTTCTTAAAGTTCCAGTTTCTGGATTCATGTGATTACATGAGACTCCCAGCTTTCACTTAAAGGAACAAGTAAAGTTTTAGCCCTTATGCTTTCAAAGAAAAGCTTGAAAACATGACCCAAGTGCACTCTGAAGGCTCAAACCCAGAAGCAAAGAACAAGACCTCAAAATGTATTATTTTTCAAAACTGCATGAATTTTAGGCCAATCTCCTGATTTTTTGAAGCCTCATTCATAACTGTGGCATTGAACTTACACAGCACAACTGAGGGGAAGAACTATCCTTTTCTAATAAAAAACAGCCACAGAACCTTTATTGTCCACACAGAGAGGAGATTTTTTCTTTACAGGCTCAGCTAAAAGACCCCTAAGGAAAGCGTAAGTCTGCTCCTTAGCAGGGAAGAAGAGGTAGTAACACATGACACAAAGAAAGTGGAGGTATTTAATACCTATTTTGCTTCAGTCTTGACTCAAAGATTTAATTGTGACTGGATGCATAACACAATTAATATTAACAAGGGGGAAGGAACACAAGCCAGAATAGGAAAGAACAGGTTAGAAAATATTTAGATAAGTTAGAAGTATTCAATTCAGCATGGTACTTGAAGCAACCTTGGAACCGTTAGTGATTATCTTCTCAAACTCATGGATGACAGGTAGGACAATAAGCCATCATAGCAGAGGGGGAGAGATAGCTCAGTGGTTTGAGCATTAGCCTACTAAACCCACGGTTATGAGCTCAATCCTTGAGGGGGCCATTTAGGGATCAGGGTAAAAATCTGTCTGTGAATTGGTATGACTTTGAGCAGGGGGTTGGACTAGATGATCTCCTAAGGTTCCTTCTAACCCTGATATTCATGATTCTAATCTGCAGCAAGGAAGATTTACGTTAGATATTAGGAAAATCTTTCTGACTAGTTAAGGATAGTTAAGTACTGGAACAGGTTACCAAGGGAGGTTTTGGAATTCCAATCACTGGCAGCTTTTAAGAACAGGTTAGACAAACATCTGTCAGGGATGGTTCAGGAATATTTAGTCATGCCTCAGCAAGAGGGGGATGGCCTACATAACCTCGAGGTCCCTTCCAGCTTTACTTTTCTAAGACTCTGATTTGAGCCTGTGGTTCCAAGGTGCCTACACCTCAAATTTGAAATGCATAGACCATAAAGCCAGGACCCCAATATGATATAAAACCAGAAATATTTTGGGAAAACTATTTCTTCTTGCTGATACTCTCCACAGAACTAGTCAGAAAAGAAAGAAGCTTGCTTGTCTCTATTAACACTTAGTCTGTAGGGGAAGCAGAGCAGTTCTGATAAGGATATCACATTTATCATCATCCAAGGTAAACTTTATAACCATATCAAATTTACAAATATAGCAGTCTGGCTTCACATTTAATTGGCTTACACTTATATATATATATATCATTTTTAAAGTGAGGCCTTTAAAATGCAATTTTGGACAAGTTACTTGTGTAGAGCTGGACTCGTGTGTAGTCTCATCGCAACTTCAGTGACAAAGGCAGCACAACTTGTAATATGACCTATGCATATGCTTAGATTTACAGTGTATTCATTATTTTAATAGCACTTAATGACTCAGTGTCAAAATGCTTTTTCCAACTTTTTTTATTTAAGGAAAAAGCTATTATGTCACAATCTCATGCCTCTTCTAATTGGATAAGCATTTCCTTTGTCCTTGAAACAGCAAAGTAGAATGTGTACCCAGGAGCTAGAGAATGAGAAAGCATCTGCCTTTGCCTTTGGCAGGCCTGAATTAAAAAACTCACTGCGTGTGCTATATTTTTTTGAATTCTGACCAGCACCCTCCTCCTCCGATTCCAATATGCAGTTCTAAATGTCAAGATAGGCCCATTTAAAAAAAAATCCTTTGGAACAACAAATAGAACATCAGTGACCTGCATACAACAGAACGCAGGCCGTGATCCAGCAAAGCACTTAAGTGTAGTAGTCTATTGAAGTCAATGAAGTCACTAAAGTATGCGCTTAACTTTAGCATGTGCTTTGCTGGATTGGGGCCTAAATCTGTTTCTATCAGAGACAAACAAAACGAGCACAGAATACACACAAAACAGTTCTGTCAATTTTGTTTTTTAAAAGTACACCTTAAACTACACGGGATGGCTCAGGGTTACTTTACTTAGAAGAGGCTTCATTGTGTCAAATATTTAATGGAGAGGTTATGATGCCCTGCCTTCAGAATGTCAATGCATTAAAATGGAGCACTGCGGAGAATGTTAAAATTCCAGATGATAACAAAGCCAAACATAAAGCTGTCACATTTTTATTAACGTGTGAAAAATGTATTACCATATACCTATTACACAGATACGAGGTCAAGAAAAAGAAAAGACATACATGAGCTTTGGCTACTCTACTGCTTCTTACAGGTACTGGTGTACTGCATTAGCAACCATCCTTTGGACTCTGGTGCATAATTATGACTTGTTCTCCTTTCCCATTATATCAATTTGTATAACTACTCTACTGACATATGTGTGTGTGTGTCCGCAATGCAGGTATTTATACCCTGGACAATGTTTCCCACCACAGTTTTTGATTAATATTAACACTTTGCCTGGGTATAACCTGCTTAATCCTTGTATTTTCTGCACATATTTCAACCTGGCAAGAGATCATAATCCATAATCATAGATTATTAGGGTTGGAAGGGACCTCAGAAGATCATCTAGTCCAACCCCCTACTCAAAGCAAGGCCAATCCCCAAATGGCCCCTTCAAGGGCTGAACTCACAACCCTAGGTTTAGCAGGCCAATGTTCAAACCACTGAGCTATCCATAAGCTTTCTTCACAAATGCAGACCTTGTCATAGTTATTAATGCCTTTGTCACCTCCATAATATCTTACTGCAATGAGCTTTACTGATCACTTGGAAACTTCAGGTAGTGCAGAATGGAGTTTACCCATTTACTAAGTGGCATTTTTCACAATGAGAATGACACTCTTGTGCCATAGTTTTATTTATATGTGCAACTGAAGCTGCTGATTTTAATTTAAGAGGTCCTAAATGGTTTGTCTTCACTACTTAGGGACTCTGCCCCTCTCCATGTCCGATCACAAGTGTGATCAGCTGAAGCACAGACTAATAGCCTACAGTTTTAAGTGGGAGGGAATTTGGGGGCAAGCTGTTAATTGGAGTGAGTCCTCTACACTTAAATTCACTCCCCAAGTTGTTTAGAAAGGGCCCAGATGTATTGATTCTATTGCTATGCTGCATGGTTCACCATTTACATAGGCTTTTCCTTGTGCTGCAAAGGTCTTGAGGTTTTTGAATGACAGAAGAGTCTCTCTTTTTTGGGGATGGGGACTCAGAGTCAATCAACTGGCTCTGAGTCAGTAGGTTAACTGTTTAATTTGTTGTGTAATTACGTATTAGAGTTCAGCAGCATGCATTTAGGTTTCAATTGGCCTATTTTATACATTTTCTCATAACCTATAATTCAACAGTGCATAGTTTCACCACATGTCAAAAGTAACCACACTCCAGTAGCTTACTCTTTAAAGAGATTTCTTTACCATTAACTTTGTTACAGTGGACACAGCCTGGACAGTGTTAGAGTGACAAGGACTATTTCCTTAATTACTGTACACTGATAATAGCATTTAATCTGGCAGCTCCAGTGCTATTCAATCAAGCGAGATCCAATACAAAAAAGCTGATTTGCCAAAAAAGAGATTAGCATAAGTGCCTACAGTCACATTCTATTTTTGAAGTTAAAGCTACTGTCTCTGTGAGCACTTCTTGTGGGAACTTTATGAAGATCATCTGAGATATCTGGGGAGAATTGCATTGAATCTCAATTTTTAGACTAATTGCATTTTTAAAGAAAAATAATGAAAACGAACACTGTAAAATAAAGAATTGATCAAATCTGGGTTTCAAAGTGCTAAGGAGCATAGGAAAGGCATATTTATTAGCTTATGTGGACATGGATATTTGTCTGTTGTGGTGCATTCTGCACTCTCCAATTTTGTATTGCTGGACTTTGTCATCAGTCGATCTTGTGGTGACTAAAGCTGTTGCTTTTTATAATGAAATGCCATTATGTACAGTAGATCTCATATACGCTGGAAATACAGACTTCAGCATTATGTACATTTGTAAGCAGAAGGTTAAGCAGGATATTTAAATGGTGAACTAAAATGAGATCAAGGCTTAAAACCAAATTGCAGTGAGGTATGAGAGAGGTGGTAAGTGGACATTAATCACCATACAGACTTAATCAGGTTTTACGCACTCTTGGGGAAAACACCAAGACTCAGTCACATAGGGTCTGATCCTACCAACACTTATGCATGTAAATAACTTTACTCGTGGGAGTAGTCCCACTAATATTAAAAGTGTTTAAAAAGATCCAGACCATATTCTGCCTAAGCTAAAATAGCAACCACAGGATCATTTTGTCCTAAAGGGATTTGAGAGTATGAGTAGTTGTAACCTCACTCAAATCGTCACCTGACGCATGATAACACATATGTGGCCAGGGAGCATAAAGATCCATTTTTCCATGTTCTATCCCTTGCCGCAGTCTATTACTCTGACATCAAGACCACAGACAATCAGTTATTGCCAAAGACGGGTCTGCTAAAACCATGGAGCTAGTGCCTTCTCATGGGACTGAGCTCATTGTCTCAGGGACACATTTAGCAGTCACAAATCCCGGCTCAGAACACTAGCCCATCTCTACTCTTATTTCAGCACTTGCACAATGGACTTAAACTACTAAAATAAAAATTCCAAGTGGATAGCAACATTTCCATAGATACACAATTCACTGTGACAAGGCAGTTTTATTAGATGTTTGGAAATACTAATATGCTTCATCATTTAATTCTATTCCCCCAAATACAAAACCATACAACCCCAAACTCCAGCCCGGACCAAGTTTAACATCCTCTTTGGGATTGTCTCAAACAGTAGTAAAACAGATCCAACAACCAGGGTGAGTACAAGATGATCTAGCCTTGGCTGGGAGTGGAGGGGGCTGTGAGGGGAGAAGAGGTAGAAGTGGGGAAGTGAGGAATGGGGCAGATATTTCCATTGTTTATCTTTTCAAGGAGTAGCAAAATGAAAAATTTTACAACCCCTTAATTGTGATTGTAGAAGAGGGGCAGTGATGTAACTGTTCTCAGGGAACAATATTCTTATTTTGTGGGAGGAGGTGAGCCAAGATACTTAAGCTCTAGAGAACCTTTAGCACAGGAAGCTATTTATCATAACAAGCTTGGTTGATACTGCTCCCATACTGAACCAATTAGATTAGCCTATTTCGTCATACTTCATAACCTGGGATGATAGGTTTCCAAGCATGGTACAGTGCAGTAATTGAATTTTGATCAAACACACATGGCTCATAACCCTCTATGTGAAACTTTCAGAACAGTTCACAGCTTTTAAATATCCAGTCAACATGTTGCCAAAAGTACAGGATGTACTTGATGCAAGTGGGAAGGAGGAGAGAGAGTGTGCTGTAACTTGGTACAGCTGTAAAACAAACATTTTTTATTCTGATTCTGTTCCTACTTTTGCAAAGGAGCTAGGAGAAAGACAGCGAATGTCAAGTCAGTCACTTTTCATCCCAGCCCCCAAACCTACCAGATATACACTTACACTAGCACATGCTTTTAAATTCAAGATACTGTATGAGATACCAGGAATTGTGTCTGTTAGCATGATGTTCATTGCTCATGCTTACTTAACAAAATAACTGAAAAGTGGTGCACATCTTCCGCTTGATAGGGCTACAGTGGATGAGATCATGAAATGACAGCCCTGAAAGATAAAGATTCCTCCTTTCCCCGGCTTCTGCTATTGTCTATGCAATCCATACAGTGGGGTAGTCCTGCTCTCTTCAGACTATGCAGGGACAGTCAGTCACACAGACGTTGGTATCGGTCAGGTCCTTAGCAGACACTGGCTTCCCATTACATGTTTTCCGTACATCTTCCTCTCAGTAAATGCAAGGGATTTGAAAGAGGTCTCTAAAGAGAACAGAAAATAGTAACCATTTCATTCCCAATAATTTTTGGAACAAGATATTTACCATAAAATATGTCCAAAGCACAGTGGATCTGAACAGCAAAATGAACATTGCATGTTTTGGTACTTGTTAAAATAATACGTCTGATAAATACAAGTTACAGCTGCCACCTGGCCCACAACCATCCTAAGCATGCCAGGGCTTTTTAAAGCAGTGGTTCCCCAACCTACATGTTTTAGTAATAGCACATCACTGCCAACCTCTTCAGATGTGTGCACTCTACCTTGCCAGGGAGCTGGGGCTGCTTCAAACTCCCGTTTCATGCAATTCTGTACAACTGAAAGGGATACACTACTGATTCAGCTGAGAGCTTTGTTTATATTACGCTGATCCAAATGACCAAAAAAGATTGGGAATCTTCCACCTCACAGCCTTCTTACACACCTGTTTCGGAGCACAGGTGGGTAAGTGAAAAAAAGTTACAGCTTCCAAAGGGGAAAATGGTGCTTTCTAGATTTAACTAAAATGTGGACCCCACTTGGTCTTGACTTTGGGTCAGGCCCAGGTACAGTGACATAGTGCAACCACCAATGTAAGCTTTCTAAACTCAGAACAGAGTCCAAGAAAAAATGACTAACTGAAGCTGTTGCAGAGAAGAGGAGACAGAAAAAGAACTTAGTGTGCCACACGTCAAAACTGAGTCCAAGTTTCAGCTCAAGGCAAGGTTAAAAAACAGGCCTGTTATAATCCTCTTAAAGAGAGGATTTATACAGTAATTACAGTAATGGAAACTGATCTTTATAATTCTTATACCAGCTACAGAGCTGCTGTGTCATATGCATCTAAAAAGGCTGCTAGCTACTTTTCTCACAGACTGCAGATGCAAACTTGAGAACAGACCGTTCAAACCTACGGAGGCAGAACTATCAAAACAGAGCCTGGGCATGTCCAAGATCTAATTAGGCTCAGGGGCTAAAGATAAAAAATCCTAGAAGCTGGGAGTATGCTATTTTTTTCTGTTAAGATGGAGAGATGCTGTGCAATATATTTTAATTTCTTGTTCCTGGACTTTGTGGAACCAGGTTTTCCTTTCACACTGCGTAAACAGGTTTAGAATGCATTTGTTTTTATCTTTCCATTTCCTTTCCTTTGTTACAGCCTGAGGTCCACAGAGACAACACAATGGTAACAGCATCCTGTTCTGGCACAAATTCACCTCACATTCACACTCCTGTTAATCTCTGTTATGCGAGAAAGAACAAGAGTGCTAAATCTTTGCCTGTGTACTAAAGAGCAGCTTCAGCAGACATAGGAATTCAGCTATGGGGTTTGGTTCCACCTACAGGAAGCAGAAGGCAAAAAGAAAAATCATGCTCTCCAGCTTCTGCTGTACCTTATTCCTCAGGTCTAGAACCTGCAGCCAGGCTTGTTGAAGTCATCTATCCAGTGGCGGATTAATGATTTTGCCACTCCAAGGCCCTGAAATAATTGCCGCCCCTGGCCCCATATGAACTTGTTTTAGTTTTTTAACAAATTCGTTTGAACTAAAATGAATCTAAATATCGTTAAAATAATTGAACACTTATAAGTTTTATTATAAATAAAATTACAAGTACAGAGGACCCTCGCTTGAAAGCGCATCTGTATAGTGCGATTTCGCTTATAGTGCGGGACCGCGCATGGATCCAAAACTAAAAATGATTAATTTCTTCCTTTCGGTCATATTATTAATGTTTAGGATTCTCGTGAGTATGTTTACTACATGGCATCGCACTGTCATTGGTGGTTTCAATACGCACTATGATGGGTAGAATCACAGCGATTACAAAAATGCTGCTATTATAAATTTGCCACCCTAGGCCTAGGCCTTGTTGGCCTTGGCAATAATACACTGCTGCATCTATCCAGCCCAGTTCTCCTGACTTCATTCATGTAAAGGACTCTGACTGGGTGCCAGGTCATCTCTAAATACTAATGAATATAGTTCTGAAGAAGTCAAACTTCTCCAAAGTCCTTCAGAAATTGTGGAACAAGGTCCACAAGAGACTGGTATTTTTGACAGCTGATGCATGAATGAATAGGGTGTTACGTAGCACATAGATGGAAATATGCTTTAAAGTGGAAAAAATACTGATACAACCATGCTTGAAATATTATGGATCATTTTGGTCTTCTAATATCTGGTTAAACATTTTGGAGAAAATCACAAAGAAAGACAGCAACTTTGACTTAGGCTTTGTCTACACTGGAACCTGAATGACAAAACTTTTGTTGATTGGGGAATGAACCCCCTCCCCACGACAAAAGTTTTGCCAACAAAAAGCACCGGTGCGTCAGCTCTCCGGCTGACTAAGCTACCACTACTCGTTGTGAGTGGACATTTTTTGTTGGTGAGAGAGCTCTCTCCTGCCATCAAACAGCAGCTACACTGCACACCTTTTAGTGGCACGGCTGTACGGCACAGCTGTCTCATTAAAAAATGCGTAGTGTAGATGTGGCCTTAGAGTTTGGTAGGACTAGAAAGCATCACAGTGTAACAAAGACTGGCTTTGGGGCGGGGGCAAGGAGAACAGCAGCAGTTCCTGATTAAAACCTGATCTAACAAAACACTAAAACAGATGCTTAAAATTAAGCACTTTGATGGAATGGGGCCTATGTTACTTTTGTGGTTAATTGCCTCCTGCAAATGCTGGCTGAAAAGAAGATATCTGGCACATGACTGATGATTAAGATACATGCCCTTAGTGAGAGAAAAGGACTTGTGTAAAAAGCCTAAGTCCACAGGTGCATATAAATATAGGATGGACCTTTGCAACAAAGAAGAGAGCGTAAGAACTCAAAGTTACCAGACTGTACACACATATCTAAGATTAAAGAACTGTATTATAGCATAGTAGAGAAATATAATTGAATCATGTAATTAATTACAGTCACAATATATGCCTATAAGACAGCAGAAATGTATGGTTGCCTGTGCAACCTTATCTTTGACACTTCCCCAATTGAGTGTTTAAGCGCACAACTGTAATGTTCCCAACATCGTTTTGTGTATAGAATAGTGATAGAAATTGCAGCAGTGATAGAAATTGCAGCAACAGGAAGGGCAGTGGATCCAGAAATGGGCTAAATGAAGCTAAAAAAACATGAAAAGATGGAACATGTGAGAAGACTGAATACATAGAGCTGGGAAAGCAAATATAACCCAATATACTCTTGAGGAACAAAGGAAACAATAGTTGATGGGGTTACAACAGATGTTTTCCAAAAAAATCTGATAGAACATTTCAAACACAAAGATCTTCCTGCAGCTCTGAACAGTTTTACTGGGATGCTACAACAATACACCTTTGGAAACCATAAAACCTAGCATTCTAAGGTTTTATCGAGTACAGAAGTCAAAGCAGAGAACTGATATCTCTGTGTAGTAAGTGGAGAGAGAAAAAAGCAGCAGAGTCAACAAAACAGCATCAGGAGATATTAGCTATTTCCTCTGCCATTTAAATCATTGCAGTCCAATAGCAGTCAGAGAGTTTGCTCTTTAAAATGCTTTTAAAACAGTTTTCCTGGAAAACATGGTATGTGCATAGTATGAATTGGAATACAGGTTGATGTGCACAACTAATGCAGCCATGTCCTACTCACACACAAAACCACACAAACTACAGCACAATGTATTCTCTATTTTTATATAAAAATTTAAAATGTATATATTTTATATACATCCACCTTCTCTAATTTTCTTCCCACTGTACAAATCAATGCAACGTGCCCCAAAGTGATTTCTTTGATTAGGTACTACACTATGCTTCAATACTGCAGTGATGCATGCTGTAGACAGAAATAATGACAATGTTTATGGAGAATACATGGTCTGACTGGCATTCAGGTCATATGGGTTCAATTCCTGGCTCTGCCACACCTTCAGCAAAGTAGTGGCTTTCTGCCCTTAAGTTCCCCATCTGTAAAACAGCAGTAATATTTCACCTCACAGGGCTGCTGAGAGGATACGTTCATGCATGTCTGTGAAGCAGTCAGATACTGTGGTGTTGGTGGTTGAGTTGGGGCGGGAAAATAACTATCTAGATATATGATTAGGATTTTCATTGCCTTTCTCTACAGAGAGAGGCAAACCACCTATTGAGGGAAGAGCTCCAATCCTTTGAGAGGTTTGTTCTGAAACAGTGAGATCACTCAAAACTAGAGGAACAATAGGATGAGCAGCTTGACTTATGGGAGGATTCCACGGCATTCAGCAATTCAGAAAATCATGATAAACACTTAGATGCCTACTACTGCAGACAACTTGTCATGAATTCAGTGGTCTGGATTTACATCGTGCAAAGATGTTTTTACAGTCCTTATGGTAAACATTCAGTGTCTGACTCTTACAGCAGACGAAAATGCAGACCTCATTACTTCTCTAGTGATCCTGTCATTATCATGTGCCTGCTCAGTTAAGCCTTTCCAATTATTAGTATTGACCACACAGCTGAAGTCTAATCACATGAGGATGCATGTGTTGAGCCGCACAAGATAGTTCAAGCACAAAATGATGTGTTGGCAAAAGCTGGAGGAGGTATGTAACTCCTGTGATGTCTGTGACATTGTATGATTAAAATATGACATGTATATCATTGTTGCTACCACTGTTATACAATTGCAACAAATCTTATACGAAGCATATCATATTAACGTAACAATGGAAAAGTTACAACCTATCAAATCTGATTACCTTGTTTATATGTGTGTATCGTCTTTGTATCTGAAGTTATGAATATTGACTATGTACCAGTATTTCAAATGTGATTGTTCCACAGGTAACACCCACTAGGCAGTTTACATCCAGTCTAGCCATTACATTGTGAATGGACCATTCAAGTTGATGGCCCGTGAATGAGCACAATGGGCCATGGAAGCAGCTTATCCATGCCTGGTGTGCCTTCCTGTGGACGTTTTAGCCAGAATATGGGTAGTGGCTGCTTCTATGACTCACTGAAGCATGGAAGGACATGTGATAGCTCATTTGACTCTGGACTTCATCTTGTGCCTGTACTTTTCCACAAACTGCACTGAGGGCTTTGTTTGGGACAAGAAAATTCCCGTCACATGGGAGAAGGTATAAAAAACCCTGGAAGCATGTCCATTTTGCCTCTTTCCTGCTGTGATCTCTGGACTATGGACCTACACTAAAAGGAGCATTCCAATTAATGGACTGAGCAGCTTCCAATCTTTTGGAAATTAGCAGAGACTTTACAAGCCAGTGGTTTATTCCATCATTGCTTTAAACCTGATACAAAAACTCTGCAATGCTTGTATGTATTTGATAATAAAACAGAAAATACATTGACTCTATATAAATCCATGGTACACCCATATCTTGAATACTGCGTGCAGATGTGGTTGCCCCATCTTTAAAAACTATATTGGAATGGGGAAAATTACAGGGCAACAAAAATGATTTGGGGTATGGAACAACTTGCGTATGAAGAGAGATTAAGACTGGGACTTCAAACTTGGAAAAGAGACTACTAAGGGGGAATATGATAGAGGTCTATAAAATTATGATTGGTATGGAGAAAGTAAATAAATAAGAAAGTGTATTTACTCCTCATAACACAAGAACCAGGGGTCACCAAATGAAATTAATAGGCAGCAGGTTTAAAACAAACAAAAGGAAGTATTTCTTCACACAAAGCACAGTCAATCTGTGGAACTCTGCCAGAGGATGTTGAGAAGGCCAAGACTATAATAGCATTAAAAAAAGAACTAGATAAATTAATGGGGGATTGGCCCATCAATGGGTATTAGCCAGGATGGGCAGGGACAGTGTCTCTAGCATCTGTTTGCCAGAAGCTGAGAATGGACAACAGGATGGATCACTTGATGATTAACAGTTCTGTTCATTCCCTCTGAAGCACCTGGCATTGGTCACTGCTGGAAGACAGAATACTGGGCTAGATGGACTTTTAGTTTGACCGTATATGGCTGTTCTTATATTCTTTTGACCATTTTAATGCTCTCATCTTTCTTTTCTCTTATAAACAAGCCTTTAGATATTAGATACTGAAGGACTGGCAACAGTGTGATTACTGGGTAAGATCTGAGATTTATATTGACCTGGTCATGTGGCTGATCTCTTGGGATTGGAAGAACCATTTGTTCGATTAAATTAAATTGATTAAATTAAATAACCACTCATCATTAAGTCTAGTGTCTGGGTGAAAAACAAAGGCTGGGATATCTAAGGAGATTGCATTTCGAACTTCTCATTAACTAGAAGTTTACTTTTATTACTGGCCTGGTACAGATCTGTCTCATCTTATGCGCATTTAACATGCGCAATTTCAGCTTTACGCTGTCGGAAAAAACAAACAAACAAAAATAACAATTTTAATACTGTACCTGTAGCGCGGGCGATTCCACCCGCCATTGAACTCAATGTAATTTTGACTATACGCGGTTTTCGCTTTATGTGCTAACTGCGGAACGGAACCCCCGCGTAAGAAAAGAGACCTGTATATCTTATGGAAGAAGACCAGTTTGGGGTGGGTCTGCCCCATTTCTCAGCAGTTTGTCTTGAATCTGGTATTCTCAGCTGTGACCCAGTGAGACACGGTGACAATGTCAACTGCTGAAAGGCTGCATAGAAGCAGCATGTTTTGAGGAGGGATGTGAAGGAGAGGGACATAGTAAGAAGTGTCAGAGGAAAATAATCTGAAGAGAAGAGACAAATTAAAGTTGGCCAGAACTTTGAAGGCCTTTCTGTCTAGTCATCCTTGGGTGTAACATCACCACCATACATAGGCTCTTAAGTAGAGGAGAGAGAATACGAATTAGGTGGTACAATTGTACAATCCTGAGCAGTATGAAAAGGACAGAAACAATCACTCCATGTTTTGTTGCAGTTATATGAGGGGGAATAAAGAATGAAAACACTTTCAAGGCGGACAGACCTAAAATAGTACCTGTTTTTGCCGAGTATCCTCTGTACTGACAGATGCTCTTCCCTCTAAACTTTCTGTTCTTGGGAGTGGTGTAACAAAGACATGTACAAAGATTGTATATAAAGTGATGGACTTGCCGACATGTCAAATTTTCATCCATTTTAAGTTTTCACACAGAAATCAGCCTCAGCATCATTTAAAAGACAATAAAATGGAACACTGCAAGTAGTCTGGACATGCTAAATAACTGTGTTCTTGAACTGTACCTTTCTTAAATGTACTCAGTATAAATAATTTTAAGTCCAATTCATACATGCGTTACTTTTCTTACATGTGGCATATACTGATAGCACCTTGATTGCTTAAAAGTAAGGTTATGTTTATGCATGGTGTTTTTTTATACACTGCTACCTCAGTATAACGCCACCCAATACAACACGAATTTGGATATACCGCAGTAAAGCAGTGCTCCAGGGGTGCGGGGATGTGCACTCCGGTGGATCAAAGCAAGTTCAATATAACACGGTTTCACCTATAACGCGGTAAGATTTTTTTGGCTCCCAAGGACAGCATTATATCAAGGTAGAGGTGTACTTATCCTTAATTTAGGTTAAAAGAAAACTGAATAGCTGAAATGACACAAATTTTATATGAAATAGTGGTCTTTGGAAAATTCATACATCGCTTAAGAAAACATTGATAAGAAAATATTAAAATAGTTTTGAAAGTTGTATATAAATAAAAAATCCAGAAATGTTATGAGATAGATTATGGTAAAGACAATGTAATGTACATTTCTGGTCCAAATTAAAACAGTTTTTCTGTAATAAGTTTGTTTCAAATATACTAAATAGTTAAGGGAATGTTTAAATTAAACAGTATGAAGGTACTGACTATCAAACATCAACACTGAAGCTTCTCACTGTATCTTTCATGACATATTTTTGGTAAATCTTGGATGTCACACGGAAGTTTGGTAACAAAGCATTTTGTGAGATGCCCAGGATATATGTTTAATTAAAAAACAAGATGCCTTTGTCAACAAGGACCAAATAAAAGAAGAGTGCTAAGGACTTTATTGTGTAAGTTAGAGGGATAAATCCACATATCTATATTTTATTACATCTTCTATTTAACTAGTATAAAAAATTTGTACTTCTGACATATTCTGTTTCATTAAAACATAGGTACGTATGTTTGGTAAGAACTGTTTTGAAAAAGATGGCGCACAGGTGATGGTTAAAACAGTAATAAAGTTGATATCTGACCATGAAAGTCAACAAGTTTGATTTTTTTTTTTTTGAGACTGAAGGTATAATATAGGCAAAATAAACAGGTTCTATTCTAACTTTGATGCATAATGTCTACTGTGCCTGTTGAATAAGGCTGTTCTATTTATGGCATTACATTTTTCTATCCCATCCCCAGCTGCTGATTATCATTATTAAACTGTGAGCCAAATCAGGCAAGCTCACTGAAATTTGTTCTTTACCTTTATGGAAACCCCCTTTAAATTAATAGGATTGCAAAGGATATAAATCCTCTCAGATTTTGGACGAATCTTTTTAAAATCAGGCTCTTAAGTCTTTTTTCTGACTTTTCAAAAAAATAAAGATGTCCATTTCATAACTGTTACAGAGACCTTACAATCCTGGAAACAGTGACACAGGTTTTAGACACAGGATGATATCCTATGCCTCCTGAAATCAATTTCAAAACTCCCACTGACTTCAACAGTGCCAAAATTTTTCCCCAGATGCTTTGCCTGTTACTAACTCACATTGAAAGATAAAACATTGGCAGTGAAAATTATGAATATCTGCATAACTCACAAGTAGCACAGCCCAGAAGTCATGAGCTACGTGTTCACAGAAATGGAGCAGTCACACAGAAGAGACTTCAAAAATAAGCACTTCTGATGTGAAGTCTTGCGCTTGATGACATTTCTCTAATATCTTTACCAGCTTTTTTCAATACACAACATTTAATAGCAGTTACATAATTCTAATAAAGTGTCATTAATATAAATCAGTTATCAGGAATTTCAGTGGACTACTGAATCCAATCAATCAAAATGCACCTGTGTGTACATGACACTTCCTGCCAGTCTTAAGGATACATCTGTGTTTTTCTGAATGTCTCATTGGTAATACTCAGCCTGGTAAGCCTTGCTCCATAGTAATCTATAATGTAACTAGAGCCATCAGAAGGTCCAACGATCTAGAAAAAAGAAAACAGGAGATTTTCCAATATTAATTAAAATGTACACACTTTTTGTGCTTATATCTCAATTATTGTTAATTTGTCCATCACAAAATTAATCATGCTCAATTTACAAAATATAAACTAGATTCATTTTGAAGTTGTGCTGCAGTTTAACCATTTTAGTGAGTACTCTCTTTGAACCAAGACTTCCCTAGGGCTTCTAATCAACCAAATTACAGTGGTGAATGAGCTGCTAGACTCTGGCCTTAGACTGAACCAATCAGGATTTGAGCCACAGCAGGCTGCCTTTTAGAAGATCTTGCTGACAGATGGATGAGCCCCAGAAAACGTCTCCATTTCTGTAATAAGGGAAGATAGATGGGAGAAAGAAACTGAGATGATGGCAGCTATTTTGGGAATGTGAAACTGGTAAGGAATGGGGTCAAAGAAGAGCTTCTCTGGGATTTTTCTGCAGTTGATAAATGGAGGTAGAGGGCCCAAGGAAATGAAGAACAAGATGAGAAAAGTGTGTGTGTGTGTGGGGGGGAGGGGGGCGTTAAGAACTGTCCTCAACTGTTCCTATCTCTAATAGGAGGCAAGGCTACTGATAAAGTTTTAGAGCATATATAATTTAAAAAACCTGAAAAACCCTAACGTAACATATATTCTTTTATAAAACACCTGCATGTTTTAAGTTATGAATTGAATTTTTTTCCATTCCTGGCCTTCTCTTATGCTAAGGTTGCAAGCTGTAGCTAATGGGAGTTGATTTCTGAAACGTGAACAGTATCAGAAGAAGGAGAATGAACCTAGAATCTTCTTCCCTTAAAATTGTAATGTCCAAAAGTGAAAAAATAGCCCATAGGGAGGCAGCATGGTCTACAGAATAGAACAGAGGGCTGGGAGTCACGAAACGATGTGTTCTTTTGCTAGCTCTTCCACCATGTAATCTTAGGCAAATTGCTTCACCTCTGCATAATTGAGGACATTTGAATTCCATGAAGATGGACATAGCATAAGAACCTGAATAAAGACAGAATAGGCCCTAGAATGTCAATCTTTTGATGGCCGTTTTCAGAGTAAAGCCCTGTTACTTCAGTTGCTTTATTCTTGACCTTTTTGGCACTCCTCCTCTCCCTCTATCCTTCATTCTTTGCACCAATGGACAATTGATGCCTTTTGTTGATGAAGGTTTCTCTGCTTTGTGGGAACATCGTTGTGTCTGATTTGATTATTGTTGTCTTCCAGATTTTTAGAATATTTTGATGGTGCTTGAATGCCTCAGAGTCAATTAATTAAAATTCAACTTGTACTGTGTGACAAAATTATTATGTATCAAGCTATTCACCCTTGCTAGTTGGTGCTTTCTTGAGCAATCCCTTACAGAATGGTGGTTGTTACAGGTTGAGAGACGTCTCAACTGACTTTGAGAAGCAGGCCAATGAGACAACACCATTTTCCCCTTAACATGTTACAAAGCTTCCCCCCACTCTCTCTGCACCACAAAAATCAGCTCAGATGGCAGAACTAAACCAAACTCCCTTCAATCCTCCTTTAATGCCTTCTTGATGGACCAGCAGGTATTGACTTTATCTCCTTCAGAAACACAGGAATTTAACCTTCTTCAGGAAAGTTGATGGTGTCTCTGTGCATACAGCTAATTATAGAGGGTTCTGAGGGAAGAAGGAGAAAGGCAAGTTCAAACTGCTTCTGAGCAGAAGCACCACATGCCAAAATCCCATACTGAATATTTACAACTAGGTGACACTAATAAGCAACACATGCTCCATGTTTTGCTCGGACTAGCACCGGGAAAGAAACACTAAGTTCATCCCCTAGTATGTCTGTGACTGAATGCATCCCTATATTCACACCCTACACACCATAGTAATAATCTTTGTACAAAGTATGCCTTGTATGATTGTAACCGTCTGTACCCCTCTGTTCACCTCTTTCATAGGTCTATGATAAATCTTGTACAAAGCATAATGTCATACAAACATGGCAGCTAAAGAACAGTGGTTTAATGTACATATACAACCATCTGGTTTAGAATTTTTAACACAGAAGACCATGCAAATGACATAGAATGCACGTGTCTTTGTGGCTACAGTGATGAAGTTAAACAGCAAATGCTCAGCTGGGCTTTAGTTCAGTCCAATTAGTTTACCAATAACTACTAAGGTAATAACTTCAGCATTGCAGGTTTTATCTTTGCAGATCTGTATTAGAAAAGACTATGCAAGTTTATTCTAAATTTTCTTTACAAATACAGTAGCATGAACCACAGACAAACTGTTCTTTCTTCTCCCATTAGTCCATACACAACGTTTGAGATGATGACCCAAAGAAAAAACATTGCTATCCCATGGAGGAGTAGGAATTGTTTTGGGTTGAGGGAGATGAGATAAATTAAACAGTGTGGGAAATAAGTGTACGTAAAGGTCTATGATCAACTGGAATAAATATTCTATCAAATAAAGATAAGTTATTTTAGCCTATTGTGGCCACAACTTATAGTGGCCTTACAAAACAGATTGTATGATGGTGTGTGAATTTGTGCCTTCCTATTAAGATGCAACGAAAGTTTATGACTGACAATACATTCTGTATATTTTAGCACAGGAGAGAGAAGTTACAATATTCTCTTTGGCCAGTCAACTACAAGAGTTAACTACGTTCTTGGTCACCTTCCTCCCCAGTGTACATGATTCCATCATTGTGACACTGATGATTTGCCTCAGGAAAGTGTTCATGAGAAAAAGCACATACTGAGGTAAAACTACCAACCGCACGAAAAGCAAAATTGAACAAAAAAATTGTGTTTAATTATTCTGGATGTGACTGATTTAAAAAAGATAGTTGGAAATCAAACCCCCTCAACAAATTCTTCTAAATAGACCCATTCTGGAATAGAGAAACTCCGGCAGCTTTGTAAGGCCACAAGAGATCACCCCCAGTTGAAGGCCTTAACCTTCAGGAATCCTAAAAAGATCCCTCTCAATTAATGTATGTCATCTTGTTGCGAATATAGGTAAAATAGCAACATCAACTTTCTCCCTCTCAACCCCGCAGTCCCTGAAGTCATGGGGTAGGCGCAGCAGATGATCATATGTAAACTTGCAATTGAATTTTATTTATTTCAAAATATTAAATATCGAAATTGGACATCATGTGCACCACAGTGCAAAACACAAAACGCATGTGTTATGCCTTCTTCTTTCTCACTCTTCTATAATACCTCTTGTGTTAGAAACACTGACCAAACTGTTCCTAAACTCACCTTTTGATTGAAGGGGGGAGGTGTGTTTCTGATGTTTACAGAACACCAGTTACAACAGTATTTCCCTTTCCACTCTGGAGAACATGGAGCAGGGAAGCCGGACCATGACTGTGGAGATCTATGCTTACCATATACTGTTTTGCGAACAGAAGTGCTGGATATATCCATTTGTTTTAACTTTCAAAATGGTACACAACATCCAGCACATTCTGGTCTGCAAAGCAAGCATGTGGTTGGATTCCTGAAGTTTAGGAAGTAAATGCAGAAGCTTTACAAGCCACCTGGGACATTTTTAGTGTTTACTATTCGGCATTGTCACTGCCTCCTTTCTCCTGGTCTCCAGTAACTTGCTGTGTTTGTACAAAGAAATACTAACTATAATCCAGACTTCTGTAGCACCACTGGTCACCATTTCAGAGGTTGGTTAATCTGAGAAATCAGAACCTGGATTTTAATGTGTATGACAGAAAATTCTCTTGAAGCCAAAAACAGACTGGCCCCTTTTTTTGGGCTTTATCAGACTTTTAATAAACAAAAAATTGATTTGTATCCTAGTTTGAAAGTGTCAACTTACCTGCATTGAAATGAGAATGAAATCAATTAGGCTACCAATTCCACAAAACCCTACAGTGCAGAACTTTAACAAACCTAGAAAGGAAAATAAGACTTAATTACAGCCTTAAGCAAATCTCTATAAAGTTTATGGAACTTTACAGTTTCCAGGTGCATAGGCGTTTCCCCCCCATCTACCCCTTGCCCCTCAACAGAACATTTTAGCATGCGAGTGAAATTAACACAAGAATATTTTCATTATCAGAAAGTCTTTGTCTTTACATTTATGCACCAACCTGTAAAGAAACTTGCTTAGTTTAAAAGATTTAAGCACAAAATGATTTTAATAGACACAATTCTGAGAAAAGGAAGAGAACGAACATATTACTGTCAACTTAAAATCACTGAGTTTTTCTTTTCTCTTGCTGGATGCACAGTTAATCTTAAAACAAAGAAATCTTTGCACACTGGAGCTCCAAAACTTATTTTAACATGAAAATTTCTACTGTCTCAAGCTGAAGAACATACTAATTAGACTTTGCAAACAGCTGCGGCATTACATGCTGGGTTTGAATATTGTTCTCGCTGCTAGTGTATACAATACTAATCTTTAAGGGGTTGCCAACACTGTAGATATTTTTCTAGGAACTTTAATGTATTCATTCTAAATGCAGTGGAATATGTCTGTAGTGACTAACAAATGATTGTTTCATTGAGATGATTTTCCATTAAAGGTGAGGAAGAACTGTAAAAAAATGTGGAGATACTTAGAGGCTGCCTTTAGAAGCAGAAGGCTGCCTTAAACAGTTTCTTGTACAGATTTCATTGTATATGAACACTGTAAAAATTTCAAAAGCATCAAAGTGACTTAAGAAGCTTAAACCCAAAGGACTTTCAATGAAGCTTAAGGGGCTAAGTTACTTTTGAAATGGGTCTCAGTCTCCTAAGTCACTTAGGCTCTTCAGAAAATTTTATCCAAGATTAGAGAGTGCGGAAAGGAATGTTTGTCTTTAACAAGGTCAAGTTAATTGTAGGATATTGTATGGGAGAACTGTGCTGTCTTTAGCAGGGAATACAAGTTTATACCTGCATGTAAAATGCGCAGCACACTTTGGATGCAACAGAAACCAACATGCTGGAAATACTGGACACACAGAGATAGCTATATCGTTAACAAAGATGAAAAATGGAGACCTAATAATGAGTATGTGACTCTTGACCAAGAGGAAGAAAAACTGTCAGCAGGTTGGCCTTCCAAGGGATGAAAAATAATTTCGCTATGACACTATAACATGAAATGGTGTCAATCAATGAAGCATACAAGTCATGTTATATATACAAAATCATAAATACATAAATGTTTAAAACAAATTGTTCTCAGTGGTTGGTATCTGGGACTTACAGCAGCCAAGCATTTGCCATCAGTATTGGCTGTCATGTCAAAAAACATAAGGGCAACAGACAGCAAAACAAATGCCAACAATAGGGGACAACGGTTCTGAGCTAGGACTAAAATGATGCATGGTAATTTCTTTGGTAAATACTAGAGTATCAAATTATTATCTCTGCAACTAGAGCATTCCCCACCCAAAGTATTCATGGATAACTCTCCCATCTTTTGTCATGCTCTCAATACATATTCTGAACCCCACTGGACGCTGGCATTTTAGGGACCCAAGAAGCCACTTTCACCCCACCTGGTGACCCAAGAAGCCACTTTCACCTCACTGTACTGGTGTCAGAAGCAGAGACAGTAGCTCCAAGTGTGTAAGCACTTTAGATATGGAATTAGCTGCAAGATTTGATCATTCTAGTCGCTTTCATTCTCCATTATTGGTTGTAGAAACACTTATTGAGCCCAATTTTTGCTATGGGGAGGAAATGCAGGAAAGGAAGCAAAGACAGAAAGGAGGAAGAAAAAAAACAAACAAACAGTGGAAGTGACCAAATAATTGTAAGAGTAGAGGGGAAATAACAGGCCATTATATCACAAAAATTGTGGGTTATTTAAGTTTAAGGGGAGGAACTCCAAACCAGTCTTCAATGTAACAAACTAACTTTTTCATCTGTATTCAGTAGTTTGGATGAACCAATGCTCCATCTAACCATAGCAGAGGGAATTATATGTCTGCAAGAGTGTTTGTAATTTTCACCACATTTCTGCAAAATATTTCAGCACTATTTACTCTTTAGTTCTGCTTCTGTCAGGGAATGGATGATCCCAAATAAACTGACTGTTGACAAGCAAGCCACTGCATTGATTTTATATTAAAAAAAAAAATGCTGCAATCCCACTGCCCATCCCCCAACCATATTCTGAATATCAACAATGACACTTGGTAAAGGGTTAGAATTTTGCAACAACCTATTCTCTAATCAAATTTCAGACTTTCTACAGGAACAACTATCATTGCTATACGTCTTGATGCTTTAAAGGTTTGAGCCTTTGATTATTGAAGTAAAAAAGCCTGGGATCTTATAGTTAAATCCATCCTAAGTGAGGAAAAAATATCAGAAAAATTAGGGAGGATGCCTTTGGAGCTAAAAATCCTCAATTACATTTTTTAAAAATGACTATCATAAAGCACAAGGGTAATTGAATTTTCGTGAACCTGAGAAATTTTGGGGATTATTGCCCTTCTGAATAACGTAACATGCTCAAAGCTCTTGGAAGATATGCAATGTCAGCCACGCATCGACTGGAATCAACCTTCAGCCCACGCTGAGGGCACCTGGGACCTGGTTCCATAGCTCAGGGTAGGAGCATTGGACTTGTAAACCAGGGGTCGCAAGTGCAAACCTCACTGGGGCCTGAGCAGCAGTTTCTGGCTGGGCCTATTGTTCCAACTTTCAAACTGCAAGTGTAGATTTAATATTGATTATACTAATGTGTAGAAGAGCAGAAAGTATTTTCTCTGGAGACAAAAAAGAAATCTAAGGCTGAAACAGGACTACACTTACTTCCTTTACAAGTGAATAGTGTTACTTATTTGTAGCTATAATTTTTTTAATCCACATATTGCAATAGATAAGAGCATGCGGGAGGAAAGTGCTCTATGAGTTTCAGAACATCTTGCAAGCAAAGCACCTGAAGAACCCAGGAATTGCCATACATGATCAGACTAGTCAGGTAGCCTAACAGTGGCTAACACCAACTGCTTCAGAAAAAGGTGCAAGATGCCCTACAGAGATAGTCTCTTTCTAACCCAATTGGTTAGAGGTTGGCTAAAGTCCTGAAGCATAAAGGTTTACTTTCCTTCAGGGTGGATAAAAATCAATTATTTAAAAAAAATTGATTTTTTAACATTTAAATCAGATTTTTTTTATAAAATGCTTTTTGAGGAAAAACTATCTAAAGATAAAGATACATTATAGCTCAAAGACATCTCATCATGGAATAGGGATTATAAATTCTAATTCTAGAGTATGAAACAATATATTCATGTAATGTTTAAGAAAAGTTTTGTAAATGAGTTCCAATATTTCATGGATCAGGGACCCAATTTTATGGGATTCCAGGGGCTTCTGTATAGATAATTTAGGTTAATCTTTCTATCTACCCAATGGGATTCAGTGCTCAGGCTAGAAGATGACATCAGAGATGCTTAGTTTTGCAGTTCTCAAACTGTGGATTTGTGTCTCCAGAGATAACATGCTTGTTAACAGCAAAAATGTTTTTAAATAAATAAATAAATAAATAAATATATAGAGGTGAGAAATAACAGACCTCAACTCTATTGTCCCTCTGCAAATTTGTGTACACAGAGTCAATCCCTTACCTCTCTCTAAAAGTAAAAGTTTTCAAAAATTTCTGTGAACAGAAGATTGTTGGGGGTGGAATAGATCTGGACAAGGAGAAGTCTGGAGATAAATGTGAGAAGGGAGGGATAGGCAGTAAAACAAAAGTGAAACTGTTTGAGCAGCATATTCCAGAAGTCTAGAGGTCTTTCTGAGTGTAGTCTTCATTAATTTGAGATCTACCATACCATTCTCTCACTAGAAGGGAAAACCTATAATGGCAGCAGGCTGTAAAAGAGACCCAATTTGGGAATAAGAACCATTCAAGAAATATGTGTTTGCTGATGATGTTTTAAAAGGAAGTCACACTGGTGAGCTGGTGGAAGTTACATAAGTACTTGGATTCAGAGACTGTTGAAGTCATAATCTCATTTTTAACAGCAGTAGCTTCTTCTGCCGATGTAGAAAGCATATTTTCTTCCTTTGAACTAATTTGTTCCAAACCGAGGAATTGTTTGGGACCTGAAAAAGCAGGAAAGCTTATTTTTCTTTTCAAGATTATGAACAAACAGGAAAATGAAGGTGAAGACGATGGAGTTAGCTGCAGAAGCCAATGTTTTCAGTTTCTCATGTTGACCTGGCTGACAAAGTCGATTTAATTTTTTTTTTTAATATTTCATTTAACTATTTTAGTTAAAAACAATTTTAACAAAAACAAACCTGATTTTAAAGAACTTGAATGTTTAAATTCAAAAAATCATATACTTCTTTTGTTAAAATATTATATGTTTACTGTTGAAGAAAAAAATCCAGAATATATAACATTGTTGGTTTAGTTAAATAAAACAATTAAAATGTCTGTCTGGTGATGCTGTCCTCCTAATACAGCATGGCAAGAAAATCCTCCAAATAGTAAAGATTAACCTGTTGAATTGGAGATAGTTCCTCTCCCAATCACTTCAAAATATCTGCTTCAATTACCTTTGGTAAAAGAAATGAGCAAATAATCATTCATTTTCTGATATAACTGTAAAACTAATCTGAAAAGTTTTCGAAATAAATCACTTTAAAAACATATGGTGTGTACTTTCTAAAAATGAAACCTACATCTATCTCTGAGTTGTGAAGAATATGTATTAAGGTTATAACAACCAACAAGAATGCACTTTTATGTAGAAATCTATGATTAAAATAAGTCTTTTTAAATCAATCTGATTTAAATCAAATGGACCCTGCTTTCCTTACAAAACTTTAGATGTTTCTGCTACCCATACAACTTTTTGGCCTCAGTGGGTATGTCTACACTGCAATTAAAAACCCATAGCTGGCCCGTGCCAGATGACTCAGGCTCGCAGGACCCCAGAGCCCTGGCTCCAGCCGAAGCCTCTACACTGCAAGTAAACACATGTTAACTAGAAAACTTTTCCCCCTGCAGAGGTAAGAGCAAAGAACCTTTAATAGCTCATTAAAAATGGAGGATTGTTGCAGGATTGCAAGATGTTTAGAAGTCTGGACAGTATGGTGTTGTGTAGTCTATACTAACTCTTCAATTATGTAGTAAATGCTATTCACTGCCAAAAAATAAACTGTATTTTAGACCTAAAATGTTAAGTTAGAGGTCTGGATTTTCTGATATTCATCTAAAACTGAATTATTCTCATATTTGGAGAGAGGGAGAATAAAGTTTCTGAATGAAGGCTTATGCAATTTTAGCCTGAAGCCTTGTTTGTTTGTATGGCCAAATGGAAATAAGGAGGTTTACAAGTAAAGTTCAAATCCTAATTTAAATCCCAAGTGAGACTGAGTTTGGTGGTCTCACAAAAACAAAACATGAATTGGTACTTTATGGCACCATGGACCCCCTTGAGAACAGACTAACAAAGAAGGAAACAGCAGGGGGCTGCACAGGGAAGCTTTCACAATGCCCGGCTAAAGCCAATGCTTTATTTCTCCATCTTCATGAGAATTAAATTCACTCAATTAAAGAGGAAATACCTTAGCATGAAAGCCTTTGCCATATTATTTATCTAACAATAGAAGACTATTATTTTGTGACATCCTATTCTGACAGTTCCTTGAAGTAAGAAAAACTAGTTTATAGTCTGCCTTTGTATTGTCAGGATTTATACCATCTTGTTAAAAAATGGTATCTGTTGTATGTAGAAAGGTCAGTGAGGAAAATCGATGCATGCTCCAGCTTTTAAAGTACCATGCAGAGCAAATGCATGCATCTTGTCTTTAAAGGCAATGTGCCAAATAAACACATTTACAAAGCAGTAAGCACTATACAGCTTCATATAAAGATAGTCTATGAATGACAGTTTTCAAAATATGAATTCAACAACAATATATATCGTGGTAAAAGAAGAAAAACAACAACTAATTTTTACGGTGACCTGCTGCTTTGCGGGTCAGCTCCTAAATATTAAATTCTTGCAAATTACATTTAAGAGGTTCCTTGTTTGACAAAACACAAGAATTCTCTACAAGAAGTTGTGTGATTAGTTCCCAGTATTCATTTTGATTCATTCCTCTCCATCCTTTCAGAGGGAACAGCTTCCAAGCTTTATAAGAGCTTAACTTGCAAATATTTCAGTTGTGGCTAATATCGGTGTTTTATATTTCAGGTCTGATTGGTAATTTAAGTGTAATACAGTTAAGAATTTAAAGCCAAGGTTTCACACATCTGCATTAAAAGTAATACACATCCTTATTCTAAGTCCAACTGATAAAATAAGAAAATATTTGTATTTTGAAACATTTGTTTTATAGAAAATGGTCATCTAGAGTTATCTTAGAAGAGCTAATCTTTTTATGCAAATATAAATGTGCAAAATAAAAATGTGCTAATTATTGCATGTCAGAAAAAAAGGCTACAGAGGTCAACACAGAATTATCCATCAGAACAGAGAGCATTATTAGAAAAACATCACTTCATATTTAGCAGACAGAAACTCAAAGATCCCAGTTGAAGCACTACTAGTGTACTTAGCTTCACCAGTCCATCACATCATGCAATCCAGAGTCATACAAAAAAGGCAACTTTTGTAACACATTGAGAAACTAATGAAGCTTAGACAGAGAGTTTCTTACAATATAATGAAGGTAATTCTAGCAGAATAGGATTTATGTGTACCTTAAAAAGTCATCATCATTTTCTTCATCCTGTGAATAAATCTGGCAAACACTATCTGGGATAACTTTTATCACTGTGGGAAGTCCTATTAAAGCCAATAGCTTCAAACAGAATTAACAATAGTAAGCATCATCCTGAGTAGTAAGTGTTTGCAGGATCAGGTCCCATGTTCTTAGAATTATAGAATATCAGGGTTAGAAGGAACCTCAGGAGGTCATCTAGTCCAACCTCCTGCTCAAAGCAGGACCAATCCCCAGACAGATTTTTGCCCCAGATCCCTAAATGGCCCTCAAGGATTGAACTCACAACCCTGGTTTTAGCAGGCCAATGCTCAAACCACTGAGAGATTCTGTTCATGTTTACTTGTTTCTGTACATATAAAATTAGGATCTGGTCATGCAGATTTAGATATGGCATCCTTATCTATACATGTTTAGATACATGTCCAGAAATCTATAGGCTATTTCTAGTACTTTGTTTTCAAAACCAGTGGGAAGCAATCTATAAACACCTTGAATATCTTCAAAAAAGTTAGAAACAAGTAATTTAAAATAACCTGAAATGACTGCAAGAGTGAAACTCTTACAATAGATTTTCTAAAATCAGTATCTTAACTAATTTCACCTAAAGGTGGCAACTTTTTTGGTTGGGAAATTAAATATCTTAGTGGAAAGCACAACAATCAAATAGACATTAGTTTACATATTAGTAATTTTCACAGAAATAAAAAGAATTATGACAATGTATTTTGAAATAGAAAATACTACCTGAAAACTAAGATCACTACAGTTATTAATTTAAAAGGTTACATATCCAGAATGATTAATACAACATACACAGTAAATTTTAAGGAAATGATCATAGACTCATAGCTCAGAAGGGACCAATATGATCATCTAGTCTGACCTCCTGCACAAGGCAGGCCACAGAACCCCACCCATCCACTTTTATAACAACCCCTAACCAAGGACCGAGTTATTGAAATCCTCAAAATTGGTTTGAAGACCTCAAGCTGCAGAGAATCCACCAGCAAGCGACCCGTGCCCCACGCTGCAAGGGAAGGCGAAAAACCTCCAGGGCCCCTGCCAATCCGCCCTGGAGGAAAATTCCTTCCCGACCCCAAATATGGCGATCAGCTAAACCCTGAGCATGTGGGCAAGACTCACCAGCCAGCACCCAAGAAGGAATTCCCTGCAGTAACTCAGTTCCCATCCCATCCAACATCTCCCCGCAGACCACTGAGCAGACCTATCTGGTGATAATCCAAGATCGATTGCCCTGATTAACGATCCTATCATAACATCCCCTCCATATACTTATCAAGCTTTGTCTTAAAGCCAGAAAAGTCTTTTGCCCCCACTACTTCCCTCGGAAGGCTGTTCCAGAACTTCACTCCCCTAATGGTTAGAAACCTTCGTCTAATTTCAAGTCTAAACTTCCTAATATCCAGTTTATACCCATTCGTCCTCGTGCCTACATTAGTAGTAAACTTAAATAATTCCTCTCCCTCCCTAACGTTAACCCCCCTGATATATTTATATAGAGCAAGCATATCCCCCCGCAGCCTTCTTTTGGCCAGGCTAAACAAGCCAAGCTCTTTGAGTCTCCTTTCATAAGGCAGTTTTTCCATTCCTCGGATCATCCTTATAGCCCGTCTCTGAACCTGTTCCAGTTTGAATTCATCCTTCTTGAACATGGGACACCAGAACTGCACACAGTATTCCAGATGGGGACTCACCAGCGCCTTATATAACGGTACTAACACCTCCTTATCCTTGCTAGAAATACCTCGCCTCAGCTAAGACGTAGAAATTCATACATTCTCTTAAACGTAGACACAGGAAAAGTCACACCAGATATTTCATCTTAACTCTGACCCTTGAGACATAGCTTATATAGCATTATATTGTGCAAGATCCACAAAGACATTTAACTCATTTCAGCACACACGTCACTAATATATAGTAAAAGACTTACACTGAATTACAAGAATATATATCAAGTTCTATTTCATACACATTCTAATTGCAGACAATTAATTATATTATTTAGACACTAAGCACTGTTTTGAATTTCAAATAGGTATTTAGATAAGACATTATTACGGTTACAGGGCTGGCAGCACTTCTGCCTTTTCTGGTCTCTGAGTGCACTCCTACAGGTAACAGAGTCAGCCTATATGTCTCCTAGGGTGGAGTTCTGCAGTTCTTGGACTCTTAGGGTGCTGTAGCCCAAGGCCCAAACTGTGTATCAACAATGCTTTCCCAGCAGGTCAAAATGGGTTTGGCACCTGCGGTTCTTCCTTTCAGGACTCTGTGGCTAGTGGTATTCAGTGACCAAAAAGCCTACTTAAAATTAAAATATTTGTTTATTTTAATAGTAGGAACAAAGCATTTTAAAATAACCTACAAACACATCTACCTTACCCAAAGGCTTAATATTCCCTGATGGCCTAAATTCTTCCAACTCCTCAGCAGGTCCTGTGTGTTAGCCTGCTCTCCCCAATAGCTACTGCCCTCTTCATGAAAGTCTTCCTTTTAAACCCTGTCTTTTGATCTTCTGGTTCCCAGGCCTTTTCCAGTACAGTGTCTCAACAGCCCTTGAGCGTTGAGGGAAAGTGGCTTATCTTGAACAATTCTTTTCTTTTCTGCTGGTTTTCCTTCTAGCTCCCTACTGAACTCAACCAACGTAGTCACACAGAAAACATCCCAACAACCAGGTCAGCATAAACAATATTCATAAATTACAGAGCAGCTCCATTTCTGTCACACACATCTTCCTACAGTATATCTTCTACTATATAAAATATGTAATACTTAGAATACCAATAACTGATTCATAGCCTTTATAAAACTGATTTCTTACAGCGTGCTGTAAGTTATATAAATTGTTAACCTGTACTATGTGAAAGTAAATAAGGTATCAGTTAAGATTCTTATTGGAATGTTTACTGCAACTTTTCAGAGCTGCTTTTTTTAAGTGACTGCACAGAATTGAAGAACATTTATTATTATAACTGATATTTCTTGGGTTTTGACAGCTGAATTTTCTCAGTATACATTTTTGTAATGAGAATATTACTTACTGAAACAACTTGAAATCATTACACTACCCTGATCACCTTTTTAGTCACAGGCACTTGGACTGTTATCCAGGGATCCCCATCATGAAGACAAAAGAGCGGAGGCCACACTCACTCTCTCGACAGCATTGTCCAAAGTCAGTCCTGGGGTAAGCAAGCTCAATTCCTGTAATTAATACTTAACCATAACATATATTTTCTCATCAACAGATCTCAAACAATTCCACAACAGAGGGAATACGGCTCAGAAAGGTTAAGTGATTAGTGCAAATTCATACAATAGAAGGGCAAAGCTGAGAACAGAACATAGGCTTGCTGACTCTCAATTACATGTCCTATCCCCTGAACTACAGCCTCCCCTTTGTCACTACTAAGTTCAAGAGGAGTTATGTCCTCTTAAATCAGGTCGGGATTTGGCCACAGAGCCATTCTAAACAGCTAAAACATGGACATGGTTCATTGCAAAAGGCTTTGCTTTTAAAGTGAAATAAATACACTAGTTAGTAGATTTGAAAACACTGAGAATCAGAGGTCAGTATTAAGACATAAGTATGCGTGTAAACTGCAGTCATACAGAATTAACATTTTATTATTTAAAATCAAAACAAGAAAAAAAAACTCACCTAAGGCGGGATACCCAAGATAAAATCTATCTGCTCCCAACCATCCAAGAAATAAAGACAGAGCCACTGCCACTTTGTATGAGTAACCATTTCTGCCAAAAGACACCAGTAAAGATGACTGTGGTTGAAACAAGATATTAAGTTGTGTACATTCTGAATAATTAAATTAGAAATGACAGTCAATTGCCTATTAAGCTTCCTTTTATGAAAGAGAAGACTTGTGCTGTTTAGCTTTCGAGGTCCCTTCCAGTTCTATGAGATAGCTTACACAATTTTAACTTAGTCTTCCATAATTCAACATTAAAAGACTAGTATAATACTATTATCTGTGTAGACATCCACTGTAACATGGACCTCAAGAGTGTACTTGGGCTCCAGCAGAACTTCCATCCTTTTTCTTAAGGTGGATTATCATTCTCATTCAAACAAGACATGAGCCAGCTGTTGACACAATCCTAGCTTTCTAGAGTATTTCCTATCCACTTGTGCATTCTGGGGCACAAATGATTGAAAAGCCCAGAGTTGCACCAGATTTTCCTGGCAGGGTCAGTTCCAGGGCCAAGCAGTGAAACAGGAAGTGTCCTGGGCCAGATGAGGTATCAGCTAAGGTAAACATTCATGGATGAGATCTGAGGAAGAAGTCTGCATTGGCCTATTGGTGAAAGTTGTGGGAGCAGCCTCGGATGAGGAAAGGGTTAGATAAGAAAGGAGAAGTATTTAAGATAAGGATATATTTATTTTTAGATTCATCTATCACAAATGAACAAAGAAGTTGGCTGCACAAAAATGTATTTCTGGTAAAAGATGTCAAAATTACTAAAGATGGAGGAAGCCCTTTAGTTATTCACACAGATATGGCACAAGCAGAAGTGAAAGGCTTCCTGGACTCTCTTCTGAGATTGCCAGAAAGAGTGCTACCTAGTATCAACTGTTGTAGTGATGTGGACATGCCCACTGGTAACTTTCAGTCACTTTTGAAGTGAGCTTAGTACTAATCAGTGAACCTAGAGATGCTATTCCTCTTAACAATCCCAGAGCCATCCATTGCCACATTTGGGAAATACCAGCCTTGGAAAGAGGCAACAGAACCAAGTGTTATTAGAACCTTAAAATATGCAACAGTTCACTCTTCTGACATTTGCATGGCCAAGTATCAGCAACTAGTGAAAGTGGCCAAAATAAAGTCTTCGATACATACCTGAATAAAAATATTCATTTTCACAAAGGCAGTGGCCAAGAAGGGGTGCAAATGCCTTTAATAAATATTTACATTTTTTATTATTTGGCTTTACTGACCCCACTACTGAGATCTTTACTCCTTCCACATCTACATTCCCCTCCTATTTCACATTAAAAAAACTTCCTTTCTGTTATCCTCTTCCATCCATAATGAGCAAGTGCTGTTCTTAAAGATCACACCATTTGGTTTCATCTTCTAGTGTCTTTTATCAGTTCTCCAAAGACTTACGCCCATGTTTCCCATTTCCCAAGTAATTTCACTGACTCTTACAGAACTCATAGTGCCTAAAGTTAAGCATGTGCAGGGCCTACATACATTATGCAGAGAAGAACATGCCATGCCAATTTAGAGCACTGGATTTGGAAACAACCCTTTCATATGGGAGCAATCAAGGAAAGACTCCCAACCTTTCTTGGTGGAGCACTCAAATGCAGAGTTCACAGGCTTTTCTTTGAGATACTGTGGAAGTCACTTGTTCAAAGTATGCCTGTTTACATGTACACATCAGGCAACTGTATCAACTTTATTCAACAGCAACACAGTGGACTGACATACTGTTGAGACTCTGGCTCTGAGTTCTATTAATTGATCTGCTACTTAGGCTTTGTCTACAGGGTGCTTTAGTCTGTACCAGAGGGCTGTAAAATTTTAGCCCACTCTAGCATATCATGCACTAACTGGCTTGTGTGGACCCTGCTGGTATGCACTAAAAATTCCCTAGTGCACATTCATGTAGTACTGTTTGAAATGGGACTAGATTAGTAGATACTATTGAACTTTTAGTGCATTCCAGCAAGGTCACATGGGCCAGTTAGTGGACAACATGCTAGTGTGGATTAAATGTACATGCCTCTTGTGCAGACTAAAACACCGTGTAGACAAGTCCTAAATTGTGGCCTTGAGCAAGGCACAACCTCTGGTTCTCCACCATCCCATCTTTAAGGTATAACAATACTTAACTGCTTCAGAGAACTCACTGATGTTTGCAGTTTGAAAGTGACAAATGTTATATAAATATCAATATGAGAATTCCATTACTTTAAAAAGTTATTTCTGAATACAATTTTCTTGTTTTAAATTCCATTCACTTCTTTCTAGTAGAGGACAGTCAAGTTCTCCAACAAAACTCAAACGAGGCATTGAAAAAGCTCAGAAAAGCACCTGGAGTGATGGGTAGGTTTACTGTTGTAATATCAAATATGAGGATACTTGTGTAGAATAATTTTACCATGACTTCAGGGATAAAAATGGCCTTATAACAGACTGGTAATGGTTTTAACTATGCAGATATTCATTATAACTACCTGTATATAGACTTGACAACTTGTTACACCTATGGAAGTTGGGAATATTAAAGAATTTACTCTTCCTAGAAATGACAGCACACTACATGCTTTGTGACATTTTTCAAGAGTGCATGCAAAACTCTGCCTGTAGCCACAGCTGAAATTTATAAGAGTTTTAAACAACTCAGCTAAAAGCTGCTTTCCTGTATAAATAGTCATGGGAATGGTGAAGCTAGGGAAATTCTTTTAAGTAATCATGGAAAGAATACTGCTTTTAGTGCCTAACTGAGAGGTAGCACAGGAGGGCTGTTCCAATTTCATTTCTTGAATTTTTAGTTCCCATTTGTGAACCCAATAAAAATTTAACAAGCACAATACTGGGAATAATATTAATTCAGAAAAATCTAACAAGGTGAAAACCACCCTAGGAATTGCTTTATATTCCAATTAGGGAGGAGAGGGCAAATTCTACTGCATTAAGCTAGATTTCATCTTATTCTCTGGCTTCCATCACAGATGTGGCAGAGAGCAATAATTCTGATAGAAAGTGGTGGTCACAATTAACTAAGCTAGCAGTTCACTGTGGCTTGCTAAAATAATATGGTAGCCTTCGGTGTGCTGAGTTTAGACTGTCCAGCAAAATAAGTATGGACAAATTAGTGGTGGAACTGGACTGAGCTACACTACACTAACATTTCACAAGAAGGTGGCTGAGACAAGCAAACTAATGAATAATAAGAATATCAAGTTGGAGGGAACTGGCTTTCCCACTAGTGATGTAGGCAAAGTTCAGCTAGGATTGCTGGAGCTACAATTTCCTAAGATTCTGCAGCTGGACAACAAAAAAAGACCAACTTTCTAAAGAAAAGTCCTCCAGGATTCCAGTAAAGAGGAGAAACAAAGAACATTGATAAGTGTACTGTCATCTTTAATGTTCAATACTGAAGAGTAAAAATAATAATTGCAGTGCTTAGAAAGAATCCAGACAACACTCTGCACTGTTCACAATCTGTATGTAGAACTAAGTCAGCTGAGTCATCTCAACTGACTACAGGCCCTTTAGAATGAAAAATGTGTGTTTGCCGACATCAAGTCACTCAAGAGAAGAGGTGAGAATTGGTTCCTGTAACATGGATATTTAGGACTGCTGGAACAAGATTTCAGTCCTCCTAAAGTTCACATTTTCCATGACAAGAAGCATTTCTGTTTCAGGACAATCACTCAGCAGAGTAGCTATTAACAGAACCAAAGGCTTACGCTATGTCTACGCTGCAATCAAAGGTGTGATCTGCATCACAGGTAGGCATGTCTGCACTAGTTTTAATCTATTTGAGATGTTAAAAACAGCAATAAAGACACAGTCCCACGTACTTTAGAGTGGGTTGTACAAGCCTGCTTTGTACCCTTGGGTAGGCACTTACATTACTAGCTTGCGCTGAAGCCCATGCTACTGCGTCTTCACTGCTATTTACAGTGTATTAGATAATTTAAATCTAGCATGCGTATGCCTACCAGATCTGCAAATCACACCTTCGACTGCAATGTAGATACCTTCAGAAGCAATAGCAAAGAAAAAAAAAATCTAGCACACAGGTAGATTTGCTTACATAATTATACATTTTGCCTTTAAGCAATATAACAGCTTTGTTAGAACATCTCTCAAGTTCCATGCTAGTTAACTTAACATTCGTGATGCAATGTTTCTAATAACTAATTCCTCTCACCTAATATACTGAAACAAAGTAGATTCATCTCTTTCCCTTTTACCTCCTCCCTCTTTCCAACACATGCTACACCATTTAAAATTAGTAACATAAAAACTTAGGTAAACATATAACAAAGCACAATAATTCACTTACACATTACGACATGCAATAGGTTTGTAAAATCCAACTTCCTTTCCAGTAAAGTTGTTTTCATTGCCACTGTGATCCTTACAAGTAATATTTGGTGCTGGACGACATGGAACTGAGGACACAATGTAGATTATTTAAATTGAGCTATAACAGGCCATGCACCATGCTGCACATTGAGATTCCAAAAACTCAGAGTGGAAGAAATGATAAGTTCTACCTGTCCACTGAAGTGCACATAGGCGCCAACTCCATGGGTGCGCCGGAGCTGGAGCACCGACGGGAAAAAGCAGCCCCTCTACCAGAACCGCCCCCTCCCCCGTGCCTCCTGCCCACCGGCTGGCCCTGCAGGGCAGCGCCTCCCTCTCCCTATTTCCTGCAGCAGATGAGTGTTTCGCGGTGTCAGCAGCATGGCGGGGGGAAATGAGGGCACAGAATATTAGGGGAAGGGGGCGGAACTGGGTGGGGAAGGGGTGGAACAGGGGTGGGAAGAAGCAGGGTGGGCTAAGGGGTGGAGTGAGGGCAGGGCCTGGGCGCAGCACCCCCCAGCAGATTAGAAACGCGGTGCGTATGGAAGTGCGGATACCCAATATAATACACTGCTCGGTGTGACTGATGACTGGGTCTTTTGAACAGATACTATAACCTGTCTTGTATTAATTTCCTCCCCAGAATAAATGTTAAGCAAACACACAAATCAGATGACTCACCTAAATGTTACAATTTCTAGATCCTTCAAGTATTCATTTTACTGTGGGAATGGCAGAAACCAGCACAGT